>NW_006784763.1:660780-662701 GCF_000442215.2 Lipotes vexillifer | reverse complement strand
ATTCCTGCTTAATTTGGATACTTTGTCCTGCAGTTTCTCCTCTGTGTGGAGGTTTGTCCTGGAAGAGAATTCCAGCAGATTTTAACTTCTAAACAGGAATGGTTTAGCCTTATCTTTCCAACTCTTTTCACTTCTAGTAGCAGGAATAACAAAATAAACGTGGAGAATATTTTTTTGACTTTAGTAACCTGAAAAGCAAACCAGGAGAGACTGAGAATTAAAATTTATAGGATCAGAAAAATTGGTTCTTTGTAGCTGTTCTTTTTCCCATTGGTAGTAGTTATTTGGCTTAGGTATATAGAATGGCCTAGTTTTAAATTCTAAAATGGTGTGTTGAGATTGATGATTCATTTTATTTTGAACAACAGTGGCGAAATGAAAACTAGCAGTTTTGCATTAGCTGTATCAAATAATATCTACTTTATTTCTACTTTTTAAAAGTTGAACATTACCCAATTAACTACAAATTGGTTCTTCTCTTTGTTTCAGATCAAAGGCTAAATGAAGTTCTTAGACGGTATCAAATGGAAAATTTTTTCAAATATTCTTCGGTACAGGTATGTAAATTAGATTGAGGCCTAACAAATTAAGTACAAATTTGGTTGTAAACATCTCAACATGAATACAAATGTAGAATAAATGCTACCTAGGATTATTTCATGTGAAGTGGCCCGTAGCACTTTAAAAGTTTGCTTACAACTTTGATTCTTGTAAGGAGGAAAACTTGTTTTTATTTAATGACTGTAAATTCTTTGACCATAGAAATTGTGTTTTTCCCTCCAGAGTTGGAGATTACATATTGTGTATAGCGTTAAAATGTCTGAGTTCTAAAATGAGAATTCATTAGATTTTTGAAACATCCTAAATAGGTTTCTCAAGATACATCCAACTGTAAACTTTAACTCTGAATTCTTGTAAATTATGACAGAGCATAAACTAACTCAAAACAGTAAATAATATATGGTATTGTTTTAATATTTTTTTCTTGGTGTATTTTTTTAATTTAAATGTTGTGTTAAAAAAATTTTTTTTTGACCAATAAGGTATACTTACTGGCGGACTCTGAGTTATAGGATATTAAAAGAAAAATATCTCCTAGATTAGTGGTAGTTATCCACTGAATCAATAAAGAATTGGTTTGCTTTTGGAATAAATAAATCTTGTAATTAAAACTGAAATTGCTTTTAAGAAATTAAAAGGAAGTTGTTTTTAAGATACTAGGTGATAGAAAATCTTTCGTAATCCAATAGCCTCTAAATTTTGCTTAGATTCTTAGGTTCTTTTGCTTCTGCTTAATGTCATATAGAATATGCCTGAAGAGGGAGGATTCAAACAAAAGATTGATTTTAAAGCCTGAGAAGACCTCTGGGCATGGAATTGCATCATATCTCCTGGAATCTGTGGCTGACTTGATTATGAAAGATGGTTTTACCAGATAAAATAATGACTCTCCATAGCCCTTTAAGTGTCCCTGCATTGTGTACTGTGATTATAATTAATTAAAGCCTGATGGTAACATACCAAGTAGGGAAAAGTTTTCCCTTATTTAGTAGTGTAGTCTTCAGTGAAATTATATAGCTCCTTTAATTATTTGAAGGTACACATTCTTCTCTTACGTGTACTATTCTTGTAGTCATAAGTCAAATCTAGATTTCTATTTCTTAATTTTAGTGTTAGTATATTGTTACTGCCTGATTCCTTTGCAGTCTACCATCTCTTCAGAACATGTTGCTGTCTCAAGACTCTAGTCCTCATGGGTCTTGCCTTTCACTGGGTAGTTTGCACTGGTGAGTGGGAGGTGATATGATAGGATGAAAGTGAGTTTAATCTGCTTTCTAGCAGAGACGTCCATATCCTTGGTCATATGTAGTGCATCCTTGGGGATTTTTCACCCCAGAAGCATTATTCTGGTTTCTGATAA
>NW_006784763.1:618965-660770 GCF_000442215.2 Lipotes vexillifer | reverse complement strand
AGCAGGAATTTCTTTCTTTGTTGTTGTTTTGTTTTTGTTTTCTGTTTATTTTGTAGTAAAGGAAGACATAGAAGTAGGAGTTAAACTATTCATTATCAGAGAGTAAATGGGACCCAGGAGCACTGGCTCAGATCTCTTGGCACTGTAACTTTAGTCGTTGCTACTAGCAACAGAAATTCTTCATAAATTTGTTTGCCTTTTTTGTTCAGCTGCATTTCCCAAGTTCCTAGAACAATTCTTGTTAGATACTCAAATATTTGTAGGATTAATTAAACAGCTGTATCTTTCCTCTTCTTGCCTCCTACCTACATATCTTCCAACATTATTTGAGCTCTGTGTGCCAAATACAGTGAAAGTGGAGATGTAAAAAGTCATGATCAGCTTGGGAAATACAAACAGTTCATGCCTTTTAGTTCTGTTTTTCAAAATAAAGTCCCAGTGAACTGTCCCTTCTTTCTCACACTAGGTACCATAAAATTGCCAGCTCTTGTGTTAAGTGGACATATCTTAGGAAACCTTTTTCCAGTATCAAAAAAACAAACCTGCAAGAGTTTGATATTTATTTCTTACATTTTAAGTTGGTACTTCAAACATAATTTTCTATAGAAACTGTATTATAAATGATAGTTAAAATTCTTTAGTATTGTTACTACATAATGATCATTTAGACTTCTTTTGGATCAAAGTAAGTTCTGTGGATTACCTTAAGATTTTTTGTATAGCATTATTTCTTAGGATAATACAGGATACCTTTATAATAACTAATGGTACATAAATTCTGTGGATTTAAACAGAAAGTTGGACTCTTCCAATGTGTTGAATAGCTCATATATTTAATATATTTGGTTCATAATTCATTCATCTTAAAAAAAAGCCTTTTCCCTTCTTATAATTGTATGTAACTTTTAAAAAATACTTCATTTTATTTATTTTAATTTTATTTTGTATTGGAGTATAGTCAATTTGCAACATTGTGTTAGTTTCAGATGTACAGCAAAGTGATTCCTATATATACATATATATATACACACATATATCCATTCTTTTGTGTGTGTATATATATATATATATACACACACACACACACACACACACACACACATACACACATCCATTCTTTTTCAGATTCTCTTCCCATATAGGTCATTACAGAATATTGAGTAGAGTTCCCTGTGCTATATAGTAGGTCCTTGTTGATTATCTATTTTATATATAGTAGTGTGTATCTGTTAATCCCAACCTCCTAATTTATCTCCCCCTGCCCCAGCCTTTCCCCTTTTGTAACCATAAATTTGTTTTCAAAGTCTGTGAGTCTGTTTCTGTTTTGTAAGTAAGTTCATTTGTATCATCTTTTTAGATTCCACATATAAGTGACATCATATGGTATTTGTCTTTCGCTGTCTGACTTACTTCACTTAGTATGATAATCTCTAGGTCCATTCATGTTGCTGCAAATGGCATTATTTCATTCTTTTTTATTTTTTGAAGAACTAATGGCTTTATTCAAAAATTTAAGAATCAGCAGCACTAGGAGGGGTTGTACAAAATGGAAGGCTTTTATAGGTAGAAGGAAGGGAGGGAGCGAGAAGCTATTAGTAAATGAAAAGAAAGGATTGTTTCAGGCCAGATCTTCTACCAGGACCGGAACTGCAGGGGTCTTTCTCAGGAAATTTCAGTTGGACTGTTTTTTGTTTTTTTTTTTTGCGGTATGCGGACCTCTCACTGCTGTGGCCTCTCCCGTTGCGGAGCACAGGCTCCGGACGCGCAGGCTCAGCGGCCATGGCTCACGGGCCCAGCCGCTCTGCGGCATGTGGGATCTTTCCAGACCGGGGCATGAACCCGTGTCCCCTGCATCGGCAGGCGGACTCTTAACCACTGCGCCACCAGAGAAGCCCTCAGTTGGACTGTTTTAAAGGTCACATCTCTGGGAGGGGTTGAAACTGGCTTGGTTTGCTGTGATGGGGGGTGAGTTACCCCATTTGGGGCTTGTTATTTCTTTTTTAACACTTGGTATAATGGCATTATTTTGCATTTCCCTGATGAATAGTAATGTTGAGAATATTTTCATATACTTTTGGCCATTTGGATGTTCTCTTTTCTGACGTTCCTGTTTAAATATTTTGCCCATTTAAAAAATTGGGTTGTTTGCCTTTCTTTTAAAAAATTTTTTATTGGAGTATAGATGATTTACAATGTTGTGTTAGTTTCAGGTGTACAGCAAAGTGAATCAGTTATACATATACATATATCCACTCTTTTTTAGATTGTATTCCCATGTAGGTCATAACAGAGTATTGAGTAGACTTCCCTGTGCTATACACTAGGTCCTTATTAGTTATCTATTTTATATGTAGTAGTGTGTATATGTCAATCCCAGTCTTCCAATTTATCCCTGCCTCCCTTTTCCCCCCTGGTAACCATAAATTTGTTTTCTACATCTGTGACTCTATTTCTGTTTTGTAAATAAGTTCATTTGTGCCATATTTTAGATTCCACATATAAGCGATACCATATATTTGTCTTTCTCTGTCTGACTTACATCACCCAGTATGAGAATCTCTAGGTCCATCCATGTTGCTGCAAATGGCATTCTTTCTTTCTTTTTTATGGCTGAGTAATATTCCACTGTATATATGTACCATATCTTCTTTATCCATTCCTCTGTTGATGGACATTTAGGTCAGTTCCATGTCCTGTCTATTGTAAACAGTGCTGCAGTGAACATTGGGGTACATGCATCTTTTCAAATTATGGTTTTCTCCAGATATATACCAGGAGTGGGATTGCTGGATCATATGGTAGCTCTATTTTTAGTTTTCTAAGGAACCTCCTTACTGTTCTCCATAGTGCTGTACCAATTTACATTCCCACCAACAGTGTTAGAGGGTTTCCTTTTCTTCACACCCTCTCCAGCATTTATTGTTTGTAGATTTTTTGATAATGGCCATTCTGACTGGTGTGAGGTGATGCTTCAGTGTAGTTTTAATTTGCATTTCTCTAATAATTAGTGATGTTGAGCATCTTTTCATGTGCTTTTTGACCATCTGTATGTCTTCAGAGAAATGTCTATTTAGATCATCTGCCCATTTTTTGATTGGGTTTATTTCATTCTTTCTTATGGCTAAGTAATATTCCATTGTATATATGTACTAAAGATACTTTAAATAACTAGTTTCTTGAATGATCCCTTCAGGTTGTTGTGAAATTTAGTTGTCTTTCTTTGACTATGTTGTGTTTTCTATATAAATAAAAAGTATTTTAGGTCACATTGCTTTCTAAGAGTGTAGTAGTAGGCACTGGATGACAAATATTCAAAGATAAGAAAAATATTTTATTCAAGAATGTGAATGGGCAATATCCCTTTTTTCCCATTTCTTTCATCCTACTTTTATTCCCCCTTAAATCCCTGCCTTTTCTCACATGCAAGCTAATTAAATCCTCTTTGTAACCTATGCCACACTAGTATGTGTGTACTGAAGGGGAGGATTAGTGTTTTTGTTCTCTTTGAACTTGCTGGAGGAACAGGGTGGAATATTAAAAATAAGTTTATTTTCTCTGAAAGCTCTCCTAAAAGTGTCTTGGGACTTCCTTTTCTACTGGTTACTCCTTGAACTCAAAATTAAAGTTAAAAAAAATTGAGAGAGTGCTGGGAAAGAAAAAACGTAAACTAGAAAGAAGAGGAAGGAAGAAATAAATATAAAAGCATGGTGCTGGAGGTATGAGTTGGTTGTGGAGGGGAAAGACAGTCATTGTGCACATTTATTCACTGATTCAGCAAACGTTAATGTGTTAATTCAATAAATTTTGAGTGCGTGACTGTGCTAGGTAAGCTCTGGGAACAGAGCTATGAGTAAGATAGACAAAAGATCCTCCTTCAATAGAATATGAATGAATGAAAACTGTGATAACCTATGAACAAAATAAATGGTGCTGAGATAAGGATTAAAGTGCATGTTGTGTGGTGGTGGCTGAGACCCATTTTTTGTAGAAAGGTCAGAGAAGGCTTCTCTAAGGCAGTTAACATTCAAGTTGGCACTGAAAGTGAACAAGTCAAAGAATGGACCAAAAAGAGGCTCTGAGGCAGGAAGAAATTTGACGTGTCTTGTATAGTATATTAAGAGCTGGTCCAATTGTAATCAAATAATAGTTATTGGAAATTTACATTAAAGGAATAGTAGGGCTACTCCTGTTGATCATGAGTTTAAAAATATAACACTTGATAGATAAAATATAACAAACCACTTTTACTATTTAAGTCAAATTATTAGCTTTCTAGACCAGTGCTGTTCAGTAGAACTTCCTGTGATCATGGAAATATATAATTCTGTACTGTTCAGTATGGTAGCCAGTATCACGTGGGGCATTTACGCACTTGAAATTAGGCTAGCACAACTGACAGGTCTTTTATCTAATTTTCACTTGAAAAATGAAATTTAAATTTGAATAGACTAATGTGGCTCATGGCTATTGTGTTAGAGAGTGCAGTTCTAAACTCTCCAGGTGATAAATTACTCAGGTAAAACCTTGAACAGTTGATTTTGCATCATCCCATGATGAAGATAGAAAATCAATAATTCAGTACTTTAAAGAGTCCGAGTGTAGGGCTTCCCTGGTGGTGCAGTGGTTGGGAGTCCGCCTGCCGATGCCGGGGACCACAGGTTCGTGCCCCGCTCCGGGAGGATCCCACATGCTGCGGAGTGGCTGGGCCCGTGAGCCATGGCCACTGAGCCTGCACGTCCAGAGCATGTGCTCCGCAGCGGGAGAGGCCACGGTGGTGAGAGGCCCGCCTACCGCAAAAAAAAAAAAAAAAAAAAAGAGTCTGAATGTAAGTCTATCAATTTCTTAGGTTGTACATCAACCTTTATTGATAAATGATGAAAATCAGCCTCCTCATGATATGAATGAAAGGTGTAGGGGTTTGCTACAACCCTCTAAAATGTATGAGAACACCTTCACAACTAATCGACCTATACTTCTATTTTCTTCCAAAGGATAAGGGGAAAGGATGCCATTTACTTATTTCATAGCCAATGATAATGATTAAAGTCAGGGGCACAAAATTAAACATTCAGAACTGTAATTACAGTACTTAGAGAGTATGTAGTTTTGTTAATTAGAGGAAGAAAAGTGTCCAGAAAATTTGTTTACCTGACTACAATCAAATATTGACATTCTTTCTGTGATATAGCATCACTGTCATCTCAGGAAGTCATCTTGAGATCAAAATAGATAGAAATGAATTGTACAGTATCCATTTTTTAAGATTCATAAAATTCTATAAATGTTTCTTTTCTTTAGTACAGTTTGTTTTAATTTTGTTTTAGAGAATATAGAAAGTCTTATAAATGCTTTATAGTCAATTTCAATCTTATTTTCCCAACCTGATTTTTTTCCGCTAGGTCTCTAGTTACTAAGTAATGCAGTCTCTTATTCCAGAAGTTTTGCTAGCAAGTGGGAAGGGATTGCTGAATCTGTAATTTTATTTTCATATATTTTTCTTCTGTTTTTTTTTTTTTTTTTTTTTTTTAGGGTTTTTTTTTTTATGTTCTGGTTTTTTGGCTCGGAGGCATGTGGGATCAAGGTCGTAACCACTGGACTGCCAGGGAATCCGGATGCGCAGGCCCAGCGGCCACGGCTCACGGGCCCAGCCGCTCTGCGGCATGTGGGATCTTTCTGGACCAGGGCACGAACCCGTGTCCCCTGCATTGGCAGGCGGACTCTCAACCACTGTGCCACCAGGGAAGCCCTTTTCTTATGTTTTGATTTATTACATTTATTTTCAGAATCTTATAGCTTTTATAATTACTTTAGATTATTGGGTCATCTATTCTTACATTTGTATTTCCTTAGCAACTATCATTAGAAAATAGTTATGGAGCAGTGTCTTCACAGAATTCACTTTAACCAATATATATTGAGCACCATCTTTATGTAAGGCACTGTGCAAGGGGCTTTAGCAATATAAAGGTATGTAAAATAAAATAACGATTTCAAAGGAACTTAGAGACTAATGAAAGTATGGGATGAGAAATATTAAATAATTAGGTAAAAGGCATCTTATTTGAATCTTAAGAACTTTAAAACCAAATATGGGTATTAAGAGAAAAAAGGAGGTCATATATAGTTGGAGAAATCTGGGAAAGTTTCCTGAAGGATGTGAGGCATAGTTGCTGGGCACTGATAAATAGGCAGGATTTTGAAAGAACTTCAATGGGGGCCAAAAGAGGGGGTGGTGAAGAGCATTGCAGATGGACCCATTGGCATGATGAGAAGCCAAAGGAGGTGAGAAAATGAGAGTTGTATTTAGCGACTAAAACATACTTCAGTTTGTATAATTCACATATGTGAAGAAGTAATTGAAAGTAACATTAGGAAGGGTAGGTTGTTTCCACATTGTAAAGGACATTGAATGGTTTAGTTTAATAGTTTGGATTTAATTTAATAAGCACTAGAAGATTACTAAATAGTTTTTAGAAGAGTGGTTTTCTGAATAATCTGGAGGAAATTCATTTATTTGTTTATCACTAATTTATTGTGCATCTATTGTAAATAAGTCATTGTGTTAGACTCTTGATAAAATAATAGTACAGGCATGGTGCTGTCTATAAGGTAGATTAAAGTGGAGAGAAACGTGATAAGAATAACAACTAGGAAACATAATTGATGGGTGGGAGGATAATAAGGGCTTGAATTATTATTTTGCAAAGTGTCAGCCATCTTCAACTATCAGTCATAACACAGGTAGTTGATTTTGATTTTATAAAAATTTCTAAGAAATTTGAGAAATAATATTTTTAAAGTTTAAACTACAGTTGACCTTTGAACTGTGAGGGTCCTCTTAGCTGCAGACTTTTTCCAAAAAATACAGTACCTGTATTTTCATTTTGCAAATCTTTAAACTAGGTAAGTATGGGCAAAGATTTGTGTTAGATTAGATATTACAATATGTGGAATCAAAAGAACTAAGGTTTGAGTCCTGATTCTATCCAGATTGTTTCAGCTTCCTACCCTTGAGTGAGTCATTTATCAGTTCCTTTGTTTTTTGTTTTTTGTTTTTTTTGGCTGTACGCGGGCCTCTCACTGTTGTGGCCTCTCCCATTGCGGAGCACAGGCTCGGGATGCGCAGGCTCAGCAGCCATGGCTCACGGGCCTAGCCGCTCCGCGGCACGTGGGATCTTCCCAGATCGGGGCACGAACCCGTGTCCCCTGCATCGGCAGGCGGACTCTCAACCACTGCACCACCAGGGAAGCCCATTTCCTTTGTTTTTGAGGCAGAGATAGCAGTTATATGGATTTTCAGCTCCTGATCAGCACCTCTACCCACCAAGCTGTTCAAGGGCTGACTGTATTTAGTTATCCCAAGAAGCTTTTAAACTATTGAACAACTGAAAGTTAAAATATCACTTGTCTCTCAATTAATTCTTTAAAAATTACAATAAATTTTTCAGTGGTCTTGGATTGAATAAATCACTCCTTGAAGTTACATAGACTGTTGGATACATTTATTCCTTAATTCATCAAGTTCTCTCTGAAAGGCTACCTTTCTTTTAGTATAATCCATTTCATAGTTCTTCTGGATCCATGTGAACAGAAGTGTTTTCAGTACTATACATGCACTAATAATTTTACTAAATACGCTCATATATGAAATCATTTTGTTGTATCATTTGGCAGGTTTTTAAATTAAATATAAGTGATACACTATATGTATCCTTCAGCAAAACTTGCTTTTTTTGTTCAACATTATTTTAAAATATTTGATGCATATATCACCAGTTCATGCACTGTAACTGCTGTCTACTGCATTCCATCGTATAACTACCATAATTTATTTATCCATTCCCCTGTTGAAGGACATTTAAGTTTTGTACAATTTTTTCATCTTGCTGTAATGCTTAAACACATTCTTGAACATGTCTCTGTATACACATGTGAGAGTTTTTTTAGGTTGAATACTTAAAATTGGAGTGTTCTCATCTTCAGGTTTGCTAGAAATTGCGAGAGGGTTCTTCAAGGTGATTGTACTAGTTTTTATTCCATTTCATGGTGTATGAGAGTGCTAATTTTGAAACATCCAACAGGTGGCATTGTCACTCATTTTGTTTTTGTTAGTGTGATTGGTGTGAAGTGATAGTCTAATCATTACAGCTGGAAATGTACTCTAAGTTGATCAGTTTGGATTTAATTTAATAAGTGACAGTATAATCACTACAACTGGAAAACAAATTGTCATGTAATTGTTAATTTTAAGGTTAGAATTCACACTTGGTATACTTTGGTGAATCTAAACTCCATAGTCTCTGCATGATATTGATGGTTTGAAGCCTTTTTTTTTTGCCTCCTAAGAGACCCTCTCAAGCCATCTTCTAATTCAGGGCTTAGCAAACTATATCCCACTGACTAAATCTCACCTGCCATCTGTTTTAGTAAACAGAAATTTATTGGAACACAGCCACACATTTGTTTATGTATTGTATACGGCCTCTTGTGCTACAAGGGCAGGGTTGAATAGCTGTGACAAACACCTTGTTATTCACAAAACCTAATAAGCTTACTGTCTGGCCCTTTATAGAAAACTTTGCTAACTCTTATTCTAATTCAACTATATTATAAAAAGTAATTATATTAAATGTGAATGAAATAAATACTCCAACTATGTAAAACATAAGCACACACACAAATCCCAACTATGTCAACAACAGAAAGATTTAAAAGGATAGAAAAAGTTATACCATGAAAATATTAACTAATAGAAAGCAGACATAGCTCTAGTAACATCAGACAGAGTAGGCATTAGGTAAGAAATGTTGCTTGAGATAAAGAGGAGGGACATCTGCTGAAGGAGTTAAATCACCAGTAAGTTATAACAATTCTAAATCCATATATACTGGGACTTCCCTGGTGGTCCAATGGGTAAGACTACACGCTCCCAATGCAGTGGGCCCAGGTTCAGTACCTGGTTGGGGAACTAGATCCCCCATGCATGCTGTAACTAAAGAGTTCGCATGCCGCAACTAAGCGTCCACATGCCACAACTAAGACATCTGCATGCCACAACTAAGAGTCTGCATGCCACAACTAAGAGTTGGCATGCTGCAACGAGGATCCCATGTGCTGCAACTAAGACCTGGTGCAGCCTAAATAAATGCATACATACATACATATTTTAAAAAAATAAATCCATATACACCCAATTGCATAGCTTCAAAATATATAAAAGTAAAAAATATTTTTAATTTAAAGAAGCAAATATAGAATCTCAAGGGAGAATTTAACACACCTCTCTCAATAGAGAGAATAAACAAACAAAAAATTGGTAACAGTATAAGAAATACAAACAACATACTTGACAAACTGGATCCAAATGACATATAAAGAACATTGGACTCAACAAAAATAGAATACATACTCTTTTCCAGTGCACATGGAACAGTTACCAAAATTGACAGTAAGCTGACTCATAAATAGCCTCAACAAATTTCAGGATTCATATCATTCATATTTTGTTTTCTGACCACAGTGGAATTAAGGTATAAAGCAACAACAAAAAGATAAACTAGAAAATCCTCTGTTCCTCTGAAATTAAGCAATATACTTATAATGACTTCTTGATCAAAGGGAAAATTATAAATGAAACTTGAAAATATTTGAGCTTAATCAAAATTTGACATAGCAAAACTTGTAGGATGAACTTTCATTTCCAGGAAGATAGAGTAGACCTACTTATTCCTATACCTCCTACTAAGTACAGTTAAAAGCTGTGGACACTATATATAAAACAAAGATAAGGCTCAGATTCTTGCCTGTTTGCCTTTTTAAATTTACTTTTCAATCAAAACTTCACACTTTATACAAAAATTAACTCAAAATAGCTCATAGACTTAAACTTAAGATGTAAAACTGAAAAATTTAGGGGGAAAACAATTGGAGATATTTTTTGGAATCTAGAGCTAGTCAAACAGTTTTTGATGCCACAAACATGGTCCATAAAAGGAAAAAATGGAAAAATTCAACTTTGTCAATATTAAGAACTTTTGCTGTGCCCAAGAGGATGAAAGACATATTACAGACTGGGTGAAAGCAATTGTAAACCATATATCCAACAAATTACTACTCTGTAGAAATTATATAGAACTGTCAAAGCTCAAAAGTTAAGGAAAAAAAAGAAGAAAAAAGAAAAGAAAACAACTATACAGTTAGAAATTGGGCAAAAGATATAAACAGTCCTTTTGTTTAAGACACAATACAGAGGTCAGATAGGCACATGAAAAGATATTTATCATTATTAGTTTTACTTTCCTATTGCTGTTCTAACAAGTTACCACAAACTCAGTGACTTAAAACAACACAAAGTGTGATCTTATACTTCTGGAAGTCAGAAGTTTGAAATGGGTCTTACTGGGCCCAAATGAAAGTGTCAGCAGCACTCCCCACTTTCTGCAGGGTATAGGGGGGGAATGGGTCCTTCACTTTTTCCTCTTCCCCATTCTAGAGCTGCATTCCTTGGCTTGTGGCCCTTTCCTTCATCTCAAAGCCAGGAGCATAGGCATTTTGGCTTCAGTCTTCACCTTTCTTCTGATTCTAATTCTTCCTTGTTCATAAGGACCCTTGTAATTATATGGAGTTCAGCTGTATAATCTCCTCCTCCTGTGATTCTTAATCACTTCCACAAAGTTACTTTTGCCATATGTCATTAGCATTTACAGCTTCAGAGAATGTGACATAAATATTTTTAGGTGTCCATTATTCAGCCTACTAGAGTTAATTACTAGGTTAATTAAAAAAATTAAAACCATAATGAGATTTCACAACATACCTTCCAGAATGGTTAAAATCAAACATAGCCATAGTGGAAAGTCAAATACTGGAAAGTATGCAGAAAAATTGGATCAATCAGACATTGTTGGCGAAATGTAAGATGATATTCTGAAAAAAATTTGGCAGTTTCTTTTAAAAAAGTAAACATACAGCCCAGCGTTTGTACTCCTGTGCGTTCATCATAGAGAAACCTAAATGAACCATGACAACCTAAATAAACTTACATTTACACAAAAATCTATACACAAATATTTGTAGCAGCTTTGTTCATAATAGCTCCAAATGGGAAACAACCCAGATGTCCTTCCTTGGGTGAATGGTTAAGCAAACTGTGGTACATAGTTACCATATAATATAACTCAGCGCTAAAAAGAAATTAATTATTAATACACATAAAAAATGTCCAGGAAATTATGCTGAGTGGAAAAAAGACCAATCACAGAAGGTTACATACTTTATTGGTTCCATTTATATAACTTTTTTTTTTCATTTTTGGCTGCTTTGGGTCTCTGTTGCTGCGCACGGGCTTTCTCCAGTTTCAGTGAGCGGGGGCCACTCCTTGTTGCAGTGCACAGGCCTCTCATTGAGGTGGCCTTGCTTATTGTGGAGCACAGGCTCTAGGTGCGGGGGCCTCAGCAGTTGTGGCACACAGGCTCAGCAGCTGTGGCACATGAGCCCAGTTACTCCATGGCATGTGGGATCTTCTTGGACCAGAGCTCAAACCCGTGTCCCCTGCATTGGCAGGCAGACTCCTAACCACTGCGCCACCGGGGAAGTCCCTATGTAACATTCTTGAAATGACAAAATTATATAGATGGAGAACAGATTAGTGGTTGTCAGAGTTCAGGGATGGGGAGGGGTAGGAGGTGGATGAGTGTTGCCATAAAAGTGCAACATTAAGGATCTTTGGGTTATAGAACTATCCTGTGTTTTAACTTAATATCATTATTATGGAAGTGATATTGTATTGTCTAGAGTTTTGCAAGATGTTACCATTGGGGGAAAACTGGGTAAAGCTATATGACATTTCTCTATTATTTTTTTTAAATTGAAGTATAATTGATATACAAGTTATAGGTGTACAATTCTTAGTGATTCACAATTTTTAAAGGTTGATTCCATTTACAGTTATTATAAATATTGGCTATATTCTCAGTGTTGTACAGTATACCCCTGTTGCTTATTTTATACCTAATAATTTGTGCCTCTTACTCTCCTACCCCTATATTACCTCTTCCCCATCCTCTCTGCCCACTGGTAACCACTAGTTTGTTCTTTATATCTGTGAGTCTGCTTCTTTTAGGTTATATTCACTAGCTTGTTGTATATCTGATTCCGTATAAGTGAGATCATACAGTATTTGTCTTTCTCTGTCTGACTTACTTCACTTAGCATAATGCCTCCAAGTCCATTCATATTGCTGCAAATGGCAAAATTTCCTTCTTTTCATGGAAATACAATGGAATACTACTCATGGCTGAGTAGTATTCCATTGTATAAATGTATATGTGTGTATATATATACACATATTATTTTATGCCACATCTTCTTTAGCAATTCATCTATTGATGGACATTTAGGTTGCTTCCATATCTTGGAAGTTGTAAATGCATGATATGAACATTGGGGTGCATGTATGTTTTCAAATTAGTGTTTTTGTTTTTTATAGGTATGTACCCAGGAATGGAATTGCTGGGTCATATGGTAGTTGTGTTTTTAGTTTTTGAGAAGCCTTCATACTGTTTTCCATAGTGGGTGAAACAATTTACATTCCCACCAACAGTGTACTAGGGTTCCCCTTTTTTCCACGTCTTGCTAACATTTGTTGTGTCCTTTTTGATGATAACCATTCTGACAGGTGTGAGGTGATATTTCAGTGTGGTTTTGATTTGCATTTCCCTGATGATTAGTGATGTTGACCATCTTTTCATGGGCCTGTCGGCCATCTGCCTTTCCTCTTTGTAAAAATGTCTGCTCACTCCTTCTGCCCATTTTTTAATCAAGTTATTTGTTTTTTCGATGTTGAGTGGTATGAACTGTTTATGTGTTGGATATTAATCCCTTATCAGTCATATCATTTGGGAATATTTTCTCCCATTAAGTAGGTTGTCTTTTCATTTTGTCAATGGTTTCCTTTGCTGTGCAAAAGCTTTTAAGTTTAGTTAGGTCCTATTTGTTTATTTGGGGTTTTATTTCCTTTGCCTGAGGAGAAGGATCCAAAAAATATCGCTGGAATTTATGTCAAAGAGGGTTCTGCCTATGTATTCCGCTAGGAGTTTTAGGCTTCCAGTGTTACATTTAGGTCTTTAATCAATTCTGCATTTATTTTTGTACATGGTGTTGGAGAATGTTCTCATTTCATTCTTTCATATGTAGCTGTCCAGTTTCCCCAGCACCACTTATTGACAAGACTCTCTTTTCTCCATTGTGTAGTCTTGTTTCCTCTGCTGTAAGTGTATGGGTTTATTTCTGGGCTTTCTATCCTGTTCCATTGACTTATGTGTTTGCTCTTGTGCCAGTACCATACTGCTTTCATTACTGTAACTTTGTAGTATAGTCTGAAGTCAGGAAGCATAATTCCTCCACCTTCCTTCTGTCTCAAGATTGTTTTGGCTATTTGGGGTCTTTTGTGTTTCATATTTGAAAATTTAGGTCTATGAAAAATGCCATTGGTATTTTGATAAGGATTGCATTGAATCTGTAGATTGCCTTGATTAGTATGGTCATTTTAAAAATATTGATTCTTCTAGTCCAAGAACACAGTATATTTATCCATCTCTTTGTGTCATCTTCAGTTTCTTTCATCAGTGTCTTACACGTTATGGAATGCAAGTCTTTTGCCTCCTTAGGTGGGTTTATTCCTAGGTGTTTTATTTTTTTTGATAAGATGGTAAATGGGATTGTTTCCTTAATTTCTCAGTCTGATATTTCATTGTTAGTGTACAGAAATGCAACAGGTTTCTGTATATTAATCTTGTATCCTGCAACTTTACTGAATTCGTTGATGAGCTCTAGTAGTTTTCTGGTGGTGTCCTTAGGATTTTCTATGTATAGTAGACAGTTTTACCTCTTTCCTTCTAATTTAGATACTTTTTCGTCTCTGATTGCTGTGGCTAGAACTTCCAAAACTGTGTTGAATAAATTTTGTGAGAGTGGGCATCCTTGTCTTGTTGCTGATCTTAGAGAAAATGCTTTTAGCTTTTCACTCTTGAGTATGATGTTAGCTGTGGGTTTGTCATATATGACTTTTTTTATGTTGAGGTATGTTCCCTCTACACCTGCTTTTTGGAGAGTTTTTATCATAAATGAGTGTTGAATTTTGTCAAAAGATTTTTCTGCACTTACTGGGATGACCATATGGTTTTTATTTTTCAATTTGTTAACAGAGTGTATCTCATTGATTGACTTGCAGATATTGAAAAATCCTTGCATCCCTGAGATAAATCCCACTTGATCATGAGGCATGATCCTTTTACTGTATTGTTGGATTCAGTTTGCTAGTATTCTTTGAGGATTTTTGAATCTATGTTCATTAGTGACATTGACCTGTAATTTGGGGGTTTTTTTGATATCTTTGTTTGGGTTTGATATCATGGTGAGGCTGGCCTCATAAAATGAGTTCTGAAGTGTTCCTTCCTCTACAGTTTTTTCGAATAGTTTGAGAAGGATAGGTGTTAATTCTTCTCTAAATGTTTTGTTGAATTCAACTATTAAGCCATCTGGTTCTGATCTTTTGTTTGTTAGGAGTTTTAAAAGTATAGATTCAATATTATTACTAGTAATTGGTCTGATCATATTTTCTGTTTCATCCTGGCTCAGTCTTGGGAGAGTGTACCGTTTAAAAAATTTCTGCATTTCTTCTAGGTTGTCCATTTTATTGGCATATAGTTGTTTGTAGTAGTCTCTTACAGTACTTTGTATATCTGTGGCATTGGTTGTAACTTCTCTTTCCTTTCTGATTTTATTGATTTGCTCCCTCTCCCTTTTTTTCTTGATGAGCCTAGCTAAAGGTTTTTCAATTTTGTTTATCTTTTCAATGAACCATCTTTAAGTTTCATTGATCTTTCCTATTGTTTTCTTAGTCTCTGTTTCATTTATTTCTGTGATCTTTATGATTTCTTTCCTTCTACTAACTTTGGGTTTGTTTGTTTTTCATTCTCTAGTTGCTTTAGGTATAAGGTTAGGTTGTTTATTTGAGATTTCTCTTGTTTCCTGAGGTAAGCTCCTATCATTATAAACTTTCCTCTTAGAACTGCTTTTGCTGCGTCCCATAGATTTTGGATGGTTCTCTTTACATTTTCACTTGTTTCTGGGTATTTTTTTATTTCTTCTGACTTCTTTAGTCATAAATTGGTTGTTTAGTAGTATGTTTAGCCTCCATGTGTCTGTGTTTTTTGCAGGTTTCTTTTCCTGTAATTGATTTCTAGTCTCATAGCACTGTGGTTGGAAAAGATGCTTGATATGACTTCAATTTTCTTAAATTTACCTAGGCTTGTTTTGTGGCCTAGTATGTGATCTATTCTGGAGAATGTTCCATATGCACTTGAAAATAATGTGTATTCTGCTGCCTTCAGGTGGAATGCTTTATATATATCAATTAAGTCCATCTGGTCTAATGTGTCATTTAAGGCCTGTGTTTCCTTATTGATTTTCTGTCTGGATGATCTATAGTATTATTAGTATTACTGCTAAAGTCCCCTACTACTATTAGTGTTACTGTTGATTTCTCCTTTTATGTCCATTAATATTTGTCTTATATGTTTAGGTGCTTCTATGTTGAGTACGTACATATGTACAATTGCTATATCTTTTTGGATTGGTCTCTTGGTCATTATATAGTGTCCTTCTTTGTCTCTTGTAACAGTCTTTATTTTAAAGTCTTTTTGTCTGATCTAAGTATTGCTACTCTGGCTTTCTTTTGATTTTCATTTGCATGAAGTACCTTTTTGATCCCTTCACTTTCAGTCTGTGTGTGTCTCTAGATCTTAAGTAAGTCTCTTGTAGGCAACATAATTTAAGGGTCTTGTTTTTGTATCCATTCAGCCATACTGTATCTTTTGGTTGGAACATTTAGTCCATTTACACTTAACATAGTTATTGATATGTATGTTCTTACTGCCATTTTGGTAATTGTTTTCTATATGTTTTTCCAGGTCTTTTTCCCCCCCTTTCTTCTTTTGTTCTCTTCTCTTGTGATCTGATGATTATCTTTAGTGTTATGTTTGAATTCCTTTTTCTTTTCTGTGTGTATATCTATTATAGATTTTTGTTTTTTTTGGTTACCATGAGGTTTTTGTATAGCAGTGCATATTTATACATGATTGTTTAAAGTTGCTGATCTTCTAATTTCAAATGCATTTTTAAAACCCTGCATTTGTCCTCTTCTCCCCTCACAATTACTGTTTTGATATCATATTTTACATCTAATTATTTTGCGTATCCCTTAACTGCTTATTGTGGATACAGATGATTTAATTACTTTTGTCTTTTAACCTCCCTACTAGGTTTGTGTGTGGATGATTTTCTACCGTTACTATATGTTTGCCTTTACTGGTGAGTTTTTCCATTAAGTAATTTTCTTGTTTCTAGTTGTGGCCTTTCCTTTTTCACCTGAGAAGGTCCTTTAACATTTGCTGTAAAGCTGGTTTGGGGCTGTTGAACTCTTTTAGCTTTTGCTTACCTGTAAAGGTTTTGATCCTTCCAGCAAATCTGATCCAGAGCCTTGCTGGGTATAGTATTCTTGGTTGTAGGTTTTTCCCTTTCCTCACTTTAAATATCATGACACTCCCTTTTGGCCTGCAGAGTTTCTGCTGAAAAATCATTGATAGCGTTATGGGCATTCTGTTTTATGTCATTTGTTGATTTTTCCCTTGCTGCTTTTAATATGCTTTCTTTATATTTAACTTCTGTTATTTTAATTGCAATATGTTTTGGTGTGTTCCTCTTTGGGTTCATCCTATATGGGACTCACTGTACTTCCTGGACTTAGGTGACTATTTTCTTTCTCAGGTTAGAGAAGTTTTCACCTATTGTTTATTAAAATAATGTTCTCAGGACTTTTATCTCTCTCTGCTCCTTCTCACCCCTGTAATGCAAATATTAGTGTGCTTGATATTGTCCAAAGGTCTCTTAAACTGTCCTTATTTCTTTTCATTTTTTTTCTGTTCAGCAGTAATGATTTCCAGTACTCTTTCTTCCAGCTCACTGGTCCATTCTTTTGAATCATTTAGTCTACTATTGATTCCTTCTAGTGTATTTTTTGTTTCCATTATTGTATTCCTCATCTCTGTGTGATTGTTCTTTATATTTTCTAACTCTTTCTTACAAACTTCTAACTTTTTGCTTTTTGCATCCATTCTTCTCCCGAGTACTTTGATCATCTTTACGATCATTACTCCAACCTTTTCTCAGGTAGATGCTTATCTCCACTTCAGTTATTTCTTCTTCTGGGATTCTATCTTGTTCTTTATCTGGGACATCTTATTCTGCCACCTCACTTTGCCTAAGTTGCTATTTTTATGTATATGGTAGGTTAGTTACATTTCTTGACCTTGGAGAGTGGCCTTCTGTAGGAGACATGCAATGTGTACCAGGAGTGCAACCCCTCTCGTCACACAAGCTATATATTCTAGGGCTCCGTGTGTCCTTTTTTGTTGGGCTCATTATGTGGGTGGTCTGGTAGGTGTGGTTGGCCCCTAGCCTGGTTAGTTGCCAGGTGCTGCCTTGTGTGGATGCTGCTGGTTAGCGGGGCATGGTCACAAGGAGGCTGGCTGTAGGTTAGTGTTGGGTTAGTGTTGGCTCACTGGTGGGCAGTGTCAGGTTCCAGAAGATTCCAGCCTGTTACTGGGGCCTTCAACTGGTGGTTGAAGCCAAGTCCTGGGGTTAGTGCCAGATTAGTGGCAGGAATAACTGGGTGCAGGAGGGGCCAAGGGATCCGAGAGCTGCTGTCAGAGTGCTGTTTGGGGGGCTGGATACTGATACAGTGGGTATGGGCTCTGGGGTGTACTGAAGCTTGCATTGGCCTGCTAGTGGGCAGGGCTGGTCCTAGGGTAGGGTCTGCCCTGATGTGGGCAGGCTAGATATGCATGCTGCAGGACTGTGGTTTTATTGCATCTGTTGTCTCATCTCTTGTATGTGAGGCTAGCGTATACTTCCTGGAGTGCAGAGTTGGTGCTTGCCCGCTGGTGGGTGGAGTTGGGTTTTGGGCCTCTGGTGGGCAGTGCTATGTCTAGAGGCATGTCTAGAGGTGGTTGTGCACTCCGGAATTCTTTAGGCAGCCCGTCTGCTGATGAATGGGCTGTGTCCTTGCCCAATTAGTTGTTTGGCCTGAGGTGTTCCAGCACTGGTGCCTGCAGGCTATTGGGTGGGGTCAGGTCTTGGCACTGATGAGCTTGAGGGAGGATCCCAAGATAGTGGCCACCAACTGCAGCATCCATGCAGTAGATAGCTCCCACTTATGTCTGCTGCCAGTTTCTATGTCTCCAGGGTGAGCCACAGCCACCCACACCTCTCCAGGAGTCTCCCCAAGACTACCAAGGTTGTCTGGCCCTGGCTTCTATCAGCTTACTCCTTTTTCCCTTGCTCCTGGTGCATGTGAGACTTTGTGTGCACCCTTTAAGAGTGAAGTCTCTATTTCCCTCAGTCCTGTGGGGCCCCCGGAATTAAGTCTCCCTGTCCTTCAAAGCCAGATGTTCTGGGGGTTCCTTTTCCTGGTTCAGGAATCTCTGGGCTGAGGAGCCCAACATGAGCCTCAGAATTCTCACTCCTGTGGAAGAACCTCTGCAATATAATTATTCTCCAGTTTGTGAGTTGCCCACCTGGGGTATGGGACTTGATTATATCGTGAGTGCACTTCCCTCCTACCTGTTTTGTGGTCATTCCTTCTTTATGTCTTTATTTATGGAAGACCTTTTCTGGTAGGTTCTGATATTTTCCATTAATGGTTGTTCTGCAGATAGTTGTGATTTTGGTGTGCTCATGAGAGGAGGTGAGGTCAGAGTCTTTCTACCCCACCATCTTGGCCAGTCTCAAAGGAAACTTCTATTATTTTTTATGACATATGAAGCAACAATCAGTAATTGTATCAACATAAAAATTTTAATTAATATTTCTTTGAACTTGTAGGATGTAGCTAAAGCAGTGCTTAGAGGGAAGTTTATAGACCTACTACAGGTATTTGAAAAAGAGAAAAAATAGAAAAAGGTGGAGAAAGCTGAGGAAATTAAATCCAGAGAAAGAAAGAGGAAAGAAGTGAGGTAAAAATCATTGAAATAAAAAAATAAATATAAATATGGGAAAAACAAGGGTAATAAGTTGGTTGATTTAAAAATCACTAATATCCGTAAATCTGTACCAGGGTAGATTAAAGAAAAAGAACAGAGAAAAAGCAAATTATAAGGACCAGATGAAAAATTTGACATTGCTGCAGATGTTACATACATTAAAAAATGATTATAAGAGGATATTATAAACAACCTTACACTAATATCTTTGACAATTTAGGTGAAATAGATAAAATATCTTGATAAGCAAAACTTAATAAAACTGACACAAGAAGCAGTAGAAATCTGTGTAGTCTTTCATCTTTTAAAACACTGAATTTAATATTAAAAACCATTTCACATATCAAGCATGTTTTCTAACCACAAAATTATGAGATTAGAAATCAAATAGTAGAAAAAAATTGCATAAATACAAACTCTTGGAGGCTGAACAATGTGCTACTAAACAACCAATGAGTCACTGAAGAAATCGATGAGGCAATCAAAAAATACCTGGAGACACAGTGAAATCAGAAACACCATGATCCAAAATCTGTGCAATGCAACAAAAGCAGTTCTGAGAGGGAGGTTTAATGTGAAACAAACCTATATCAGGAAACAGAAAATCTCAAACAACCTAAACTACCATCTATAGAAACTAGAAAAAGAAGAACAAGCAAAAGCCCAAATTAGTAAAAGGAAAGAAAACATAAAGATCAGAGCAGAAATACATGACATAGAGATGAAAAAAAAAAGATAGAAAAAAAATCAAAGAAATTAAGAGCTGACTCTTTGAAAAGAAACAAAATTGATAAATTTTTAGCCAGAAAAGTCAAGAAAAAAAAGAGAGGATCCAAATAAATAAAATCAGAAACGAAAGAGAAGTTACAGCCGATACCACAGAAACACAGAGGATCATAAGAAATTACTGTGAACAGTTATACACCAAAATGGACAACCTAGAAGAAACTGATAAATAGCTAGAAATGTAGTCTCCCTAGACTGAATCAGGAAGAAATAGAGTGTATGAACAGACTGTATCACAGTAATGAAATTGAATCATTAATAATAATAAAAATAACTTTAGCAAATGGAAGTCCAGTATAAGAACAGTTTAACACCTACTGTTCTCAAATTATTCCAAGAAGTGGAAGTGGGGACACTTCTAAATTCATTTTTTGAGGCCATCATCATTCTCATTTTAAAACCAAAGACCTCACAATGAAAGAAAATTATAGGCCAACATCAGAGATGCAGAAATTCTCAACAAAATATTAGCAGGCCAAATTCAACAATACATTCAAAGGGTCATACACCATGATCAAGTGAGATTTATCACAGGGATTCTAGGATGGAATGGAATATCAGCAAATCAGTCAGTAAAATACACCATATTAACAAATTGAAGATTAGAAATCATATGATTATCTCAATAATGCAGAAAAGTCTTTTGAAGTAATTTAACATTCATTCATGTTAATTTTTAAAGTGTATATAGAGGGAACTTGCCTCTACATGGTAAAGGCCATATATGAAAACCCTACAGCCAATATTGTACTCAGTGTGAAAAACTGAAAGCATTTCCTCTAAGATCAGTAGCAAGACAAGGATGCTCAGGCTCACCACTTTTATTCAGCATAGTATTGGGAATTCTAGCCACAGCAATCAGAGAAGAAAAAGAATCCAAACTGGAAAGGAAGAAGTAAAACTTACAGTGTTTGCAGATGAGATGATACTGTATATAAAAAATTGTAACACCTAGGAATAAATCTAAGGAGGTAAAAGACCTTATAGAAAACTATAAGACAGTGATGAAATAAACTGAAGACAGCACAAACAGATGGAAAGATATCCTGTGTTCATGGATTGGCAGAATTAATATTGGTAAAATGACCATATTATTCAGTGTAATCCACAGATTCAGTGCAATCCCTATCAAAATAGCAATGGCATTTTTCACAGAACTAGAACAAATAACTCTAAAATTTGTATGGAAACACAAAAGACCCCAAATAGCCAAAATAAGCTTGAGAAAGAAGAACAGAGCTGGAGGTATCAAATGTGCTGATTTCAAACTATATTACAAAGCTACAGTCATCAAAACAGTATGGTACCGGCACAAAACAGACACATAGATCAATGTAACACAATAAAAAGTCCAAAAATTAACCCACCTTATATAGTGAATGGCAAAGAAAGCAAGATTACTGGGCAGCTGCATGCAAAAGAATCAGACTGGATGACTTCTTACCATGCACAAAAGTTCAAAATGGATTAATGACTGAAATGTAAGACCTGAAACCATAAAATTTCTAGAATAAAACAGTACTGTCTTTGACATCATTCTTAGCAGTATGTTTTTGGATCTGTCTCCTTAGGCAAGGGAGACAAAAGGAAAAACGTTACTACATCAAACTAAAAAGCTTTTGCACAACAAAGGAAACCATCCACAAAATGAAAAAGCTGCCTCCTGAGTAGGAGAAGATATTTGCAAATTATATATCTGATAAGGGGTTAATATATGAAGAACTCGTACACTTCAACATCAGAAAAACAACCTGATTAAAAATGGGTAGAGAAGCTGAATAGACATTTTTCAAAGAAGACATATAGATGGCCAACAGATACATGAAGAGATACTCAACATCCCTAATCACCAGGAAAATGCAAATCAAAACCATGAGATATCACCTCATACCTGTCAGAGTGGCTTTTATCAACAATTCTAGAAATAACAGTTGTTGGCTAGGATGTGGAAAAAAGGGAACCCTTGTACACTGTTGGTGGGAATGCAAATTCTTGCATCCACTACAGAACATGTATGGAGATTCCTCTAAAAATGGAAAATATAATTACCATGCAATCCAGCGATTCCACATCTGGGTATTTCCAAAGAAAGCAAAAACATTAATTCTAAAAGGTATATGCATCCCTTTGTTATTGTAGCACATTATTTATAATAGCCAAGATATGGAAGCAACCTAAGTGCCCATCAATAGATGAATGGATAAAGAAGATGTGGTACACATGTACAATGGAATATTACTCAGCCATAAAAAGATTGAAATCTCTCCATTTATGATGATATGGATGGACCTAGAAGGTATTATTCTAAGTGAAATAAGTCAGACAGAGAAGGACAAATACTGTATGATTTCCCTTATATGTGGAATCTTAAAAGACAAAACAGATAAACAAAAACAACAAAACAGAAACAGAGTCATAGATACAGGGAACAAACAGGTGGTTGCCAGAAGGGAGGCATGGTGGGGTATGTTTGAAATAGATTTGGGAAATTAAGTTACAGACTTCCAGTTATAAAATAAATGAGTCACAGGATGAAATGTACAGTGTGGGGAATATAGTCGACAGTAATGTAATATCTTTGTAAGTTGACAGATGGTAACTAGACTTATTGTATAGGCAGGGCCTGCTGACATCAGTGTTAATCTTAATTAGCTGGATTTTATAAGCTGTACCTTTTGACCACCTTTATCCATTTCTCCCTCCCCTTAGACCCCACCTCTGGTAACCACAAATCTGATCTGTTGTTTTTTAAAAAATATCTATTTATTTATTTGGTTGCATTGGGTCTTAGTTGCGGCATGCGAGATCTTTCATTGCGGCACACGGGCTTCTGTCTTCTTGTGGCGTGGGGTTCTAGAGCACGTGGGCTTAGTTGCCTCGCTGCATATGGGATCTTAGTTTCCTGACCCGGGATTGAACCTGCATCCCCTGCATTGGAAGGCAGATTCTTAACCACTGGACCACCAAGGAAGTTCCTGATCTGTTTTACTTCGTCTCACAATGAGCATTCCGACATGGAGTGATGTGAGCAATAGTGTGTGAGATATAGTTGTTGGAGTAGCTCTCAGCTTATGCCGGTTACTCGTTTTCACAAGATGAGTAGAGAAATGCCATTTGAAAAAATGACAGGAAAGCTACCTCTAATTTCTCCATTCCATTCCCTGCCTCCACTTCCTATTTCTGTTCCTTCTTGCTCATGTTATCCAACCCACCATCCTCCCTTGTCTCCTCAATCTTTTAGCCCTCAGTCTACTTCTCAGCACTGTCCACCTCTTTCAGCTTTATGCTGTACCTGTTTCCCTCTTCTGATGAGTGTCATCCCTTTCTGCCACCCTTCCTTAAGGATTTTTTGTTCCCAGCTCTTCCCCTATTCCTTCCAGACTGTCCACTTGCTGCCCTGTTCATCTTGCTCCCCTTTCTTGTTACTCCTTTATCTTTGCCCCTACTCCTCCTCCTAGCTTCTTCCTAGTCCCTTGTACTCTGGTCCTAATCAAAACTCCAGCCTCCCCCAATCAGATCTGGAGATTCACAGATAACATCTTTGAAAGGTGATTTATCTACTAGTAGGATAGATCTGGTGCAGTTCAGAATTGCCAGGATGGTGGATTCCCAGAAGTGTGACCTGGTGAACATAGGGAATTCAAGATGATGTCCAAACAACATTTAGATTGAATGGTAAGCTCGTTTATTTACAGAACCTCTTTTCTATGATGGTGTTTTCAGCTATGACCAGATCCTGGTTATCTTACTACTATCTGTATTTTGCCTTCTGATTATCTTACTACTGTCTTTATTTTTTCTTCATCCTCATCAGTCCTCTTCAGATGCCAGAGACACCTTTAGCAAGTTCCTTTTTCTAGAGAGTCTGTTTGTTCCTTTCCTCTCCTGCCTGATCAGCCAGCCTGCATAATTCTCTACATTTGTAATTGGCTTCTTTATGAAACTTCATCTGTTACCACAAAGCAAACAGCAAGACCAGTGACAGAGAAGGTAGAGGAGAGTGAGGAGTGGAAAGCATCTAATCTGATCTCTAGGAAGATAAGTCTATTGATCTACCCTGGGTTAGAGTGAGTGCAAGAATGTGTGACTCCTGGGAGCTCACACACAAGGGCCCAAGGCCCATATTGTAGACAGATGAGGACTCAAGGTTTTTTGGTCTGGTTCCTCTAAGACTCCATCTTTTCCTGCATCCTGTGATTTTAGAACCTTGCCAGGGACTTTCTGCCCTTGTTCTGCCTTGTCAGGGACATTCTCCTGGAAGAATGGGGGAGGGGGGCTCCATTGTGTTCTCATCAAAGCTCTGAAGGTTGAGCCTCTCAGTCAGTTGCTTATACCCCAGAATGTAGAAGGTAGCAGAGTCTAGAAGGCAAGGACCTGTCCAGATCTTACCTAGATGATAGCATCAGATGAACAGATAATTTATTTTTTTAGAAAGTGCTCTTCTCAAACTGATATATAAATTCAATGCACTCTCAGTCAAAATCCTGACAGATATTTTTGAGGAACTTCACAGGTAATTTATATGGAATGGCAAAGGACCAGGAATAGCTAAGACTGTCTTAAAAACTGTTAGGAACAATTTCCCTACCAGATACCAGGACTTATTACAAAAATTACGGTAATTAAGATTGTGTAGGTGAATAAACAGATGACATGGAATAGAGTCCAGAAACAGATTCACACATATGTGGACACTTGATTTAAGACAAAAGGATCATAGCAGATCAGGGGGATAGGACTGTCTTTTCAATAAATTGGTTCTGGGTCAAACTGGATACTCATATGGAAAAAATGAAACTAGATTCCTACCTCATAATACACTCAAAAATCAATTTCAGGTAGACAAAGATCTAAATGTGAAAGGGTAAAAACAACACATTTTCTAGAATTCCAGTGGTCATGCTATTGGATGCTTGAAATGTGCTATTAAGTGTAAAACTTGCACTGGATTTCAAAACACTTAGTGTGACAAACCAATAAAATATCTCAGTAATTTTTATTGAAATGTTGAAATGATACTAATTTGAATATATGGGTTAAACACAGCATTAAAGAAATTTTAAAAAAAATCCAACTAAAGAAAACCTTAGGTCTAGAGGACTTCATAGTGAACTTTTCCAGTCATGAAAAGGAAGAAATAAAACCAATCTTACATCTCTGTTCCAGAGAGTATAAAATGGGGAATTCCTTCTCAACTGCTTTTGAGCCCAGCATAATCTTGATAACAAACTTGGAACAGAGTTTTGAAAAAAGATAACTATAGGCAATCTTACTCATGAACTTACTTTCAAAATACTTAACTATTAGCAAATAAAATATATTAATTAAGCAAAGATGGTTTAATATTTGAAAATAAATCAACATAAATCACCATATTGACAGAATAAAAAGAAAAATTATATGATTATCTCAAGAAATCAGAAAATAATTAGTAAAATTTAACTCCCTACCACAATAAAAAGTCTCAGGAAACTAGGAACAGAAAGAAACTTCCTTAATTTGATAGACTAGCTACAAAACACTAGATGTGCATTGTACTTGATGGTGAAATGTTGAAAGTTTTCCCCCTGAAAATGGGAATAAAGCATGGATGCCTGGTAAAATCACTTTTCTACAAAGCAAGATGAATAAAGATACAAAAACTGGAAAGGAAGAAATAATACTATCATTATTTGTAGAAAACAATACGATGTATATTGAAAATTCAAAAATCATCAATCTGTCAGATTTAATAAATGAATTTAGTGTTTTTGGATACAAGACAAAATTACAGATTTAATTTTATTTCTATAAATAGCAACAATTCAATTGAAAATGAAATTTAAAGAGTGATACTATTTACAGTAGCATGAAAATACATTAACTATTTAGAAATAATTCTAATGAAAAGCTTAAGATAATAAATGTGAGAATATACTGTGTTCATGGATTACATAGCTTAATTGAATTCAACAAAATCACAATCAAAATACCGGGAGATTTTTTTCTTCAAATTTGACAAGTTGTTTCCAAAATTTTTATGCAAAAGGCAAAGAAGAGCTAAGGCAATCTTAAAGAAGAATAACAAGCTGGAGAACAGATAGTAGCAGAAGTCAAGGTTTATTGTGAAGCTCTCATTATTAAGACAGTGTGATGTTGGCCAAGGATGGACAAGTAAACCAACTGAACAGAATAGAGTTCAGAAGTAGCCCTACCTATGCCAGATTTTTATGTAGGAGAAAAAAAAATCTTGATCCCTACCCATACTATTCTCAGATGTAACTTCTGGATTGATTGTATGTCTAAATGTATGAAGTATTAAAATAATAAGGGTTTCAGAAGAAAATTTGGGAGAAAAGTCCATCAGCTTATAATAGTCAAGATGTCTTCAACAAGGTTAAAAAAACATTAATCATAAAGTAAATGACTGATCAACTGGACTACATCCTTGATTCCTGCAAGCCACTGTGTCCCAGCCCCAGCCTATTCCACAACACAGCCTACCACTAGGTCTCGGATGAATACACAGAGAAAGAGACATGACCTTGGGCTGTTTCTGGACAGAACTTCAGATGACTGCATGGGCAACATATATGTTTGCTGTGACCACACACTCAAGGACAACAGAGCCTGATCTAACACAACCCTTAGGGTTTCTACTTTAACAACTAGGGAACAGACCCTGCCCCTGACAGGGTGGTGACAGCAAAGAGTAGGACCTGCCCCTCATCCTGCACAGGCTCTGAACACCACAACACCAATCACACCCTCTATCAAGGGGATAACAGCCAGCACACTCCAAGGAAAGATGTGGCTGGCATCCATATCAAAACTGGCCCTCGCACCAAAAAGATTGGGCTCACTCAATCTAAATAGGGACATTGCCACATAAAAACACCCCTTCAAGACCACAGTAGATAACTGTTTCCCCTGAATTCATAGAGACAGAGAAAGTTAAGTAAAATGAAAAGGCAGGGCTTCCCTGGTGGCGCAGTGGTTGAGAGTCCACCTGCCTATGCAGGGGACACGGGTTCGTGCCCCGGTCTGGGAAGATCCCACATGCTGTGGAGCGGCTGGGCCCGTGAGCCATGGCCGCTGAGCCTGCACGTCCAGAGCCTGTGCTCTGCAGCGGGAGGGACCACAGCAGTGAGAGGCCCGCATACCACAAAAAAAAAAGCAGAGGAGCTACTCCCACCTAAAAGAACAAGAGAAATCCCCTGAAAGAACAAATAATGAAACAGAATTCTCCAGTCTATCAGACCCTGAGTTCAAAAAGGAGTTAGTAAAAGTGCTAAAGGAATTAAGAAAGATTGATAGAAATGCAGATCACTGTAACAAGGAACTAGAAACTATAAAGAGGAACCGATCAAAATTAGACAATTCACTTGCTAAGGTGAAAACCGATCTAGAAGCAATGCATAAATGGCACAGAACAAATAATGACACAGAATAAATAAATAATTAATTGACACAGAACAAATAATTCATCTGAAAGATAGAATAATGGAACTCATCCAGTCAGAAAAGCAGTCAGAAAGACAAATGAAAACAAATGAGAGCATCATATGAGATCTCTGGGATAATATAAAGTGTGCCAACCTATGCATAGTAGAAATTCCAGAAGAAGAGAGAGAAAAATGTATTTGAAGAAATAATGACTGAAAACTTCCCCAACCTAAAGAAAGAAACAGATATCCAGGTACAGGAAGTACAGAGGGTCCCAAACAAGATGAACCAAAACAGACCCACACCAAGACATGTCATAATTAAAATAGCAGAAGTTAAAGATAAGGAGAGGATTCTAAGGGCAACAAGAGAAAAACAGTTACACGGGAATTCCCATAAGACTATCAGCTGATTTCTCTGTAGAAGCTTTGCACACCAGAAGAGAGTGGCATGATATATTCAGATTCCTGAAAGAGAAAAATTTGCAACCTAGACTACTCTATCCAGCAAGATTATCATTTAGAATAGAAGAGGCTTCCCTGGACTTCTCAGACAAACAATAAATAAAAGAGTTCATCAATACTAAACTTACCCTGACAGAAATGTTAGAGGGTCTTCTCAAAATGGAAAAGAAGCAAGAATCTATAGGAAAGGGAAAATCCCATTAGGAAAGGCAAATATATAGTAAAGACTGAGGGTCAACCACTTAAATAAGCCAGTATATAGATTAAAAGACAAAAATTGTAAAAGTAACTATAAATACAATAAACAGTTAATGAATAAGCATGAAGATGTAAAATATGACATGAAAAACATAAAAGGTGGAGGAGGGGTTTAAAATATAGATAAAAAAAAAAAAAAAAAAAAAAGAATAGAAGAGAGAAAAAATTTCTCAGACAAGTAAAAACTAAAAACATACAGCAATATTAAACCTACCCTACTCTAAATAGAAAAAAAAAAGCAAGAATCTATAGGAAAGGGGGAATCACAATAGGAAAGGCAAATATATAAAATGATTGAAGATCACTTAAATAAGCAATGTATGTTTAAAAAACAAAAAATTATAATAGTGATTATAAGCAAAAGTGATTAACAGCAAAAGGATAAGCATCAAGATGTAAAATAGGACATCAAAATCAAAATGTGGGGGGAGGGAAATATAAAAACGTAGATCATTTACGATGTGTTTGCACTTGCATGACTATCAGTTTAATGCAAGTAGGTATAGTTATAGGTCAGCATACTTGAAATCCAGGGTAACCACAAATCAAAAACATCCAGTAGGTGTGGGCAGTGACTCTTTTCCCCATTGCACAGTTTGGTAAGACAGCCTCTTCTTTTGAGGAGAAGAGAGAGTGGTGTAGAAAGAAGGTTTGAGGCTCTCAGATACTCCTGAAAAAGGAGAAGCATCTCTTCATGTGATGATGATAATGTCATCATTGGAGCAGAGGGCTCTGGTCCCAGGATCCTTCCACACAGTGGCTTTACCAATGGACATTCACAACAACCCAGAGAAACAAAGTAGGAGAAGGAAAATGCAGAGACCAAAATAGGAGCTCACATATAAGTCACTCCAAGGTTAAAGATGGCAGAGTAGAGAGACCCTGATCTCATCTCCTCTCGTGAGCACACTGAAATCACAAGCAGAAAAATCACTGATGAAAGAGACTGGAACCTATCACAAAACATCCTCTACAGATAGAGACAAAAAGAAGAACTCGCAAGAAGATGGCTAGAAGATGCGGACTCCTTATATAATCAAATCCCATACCCTCCAACTGGGTGACCCACTGGGGAATAATTGTATTGCAGAGGTTTTCCCACAGGAGTGAGGGTTCTGAGCCCCACATTGGGCTCTCCAGCCCAGGGGTCCAGCACTGGGAAAATAGGCCCCCAGAGCACTTGGTTTTGAAGGGCAGCAGGGCATAAGTGCAGGAGCCCCAAAGGACTGGGGGAAATAGAGATTACACTTTTAAAGGGTGCACACAAAGCCTCACATGCATTGGGACCCAGGACAGAAGAAGTAATTTGTTAGGAGCTTGGGACAAACCTATCTGCTGGTCTTGGATAGTCTCATCGAGAGGTGGGGGCAGATGCAACTTACTCTGGGGATATAGACACTGGTGTCAGACATTTTGGGGAACATTCAGCCACTTGAATGCTGCTTCATGGCAGCTGACATCTTGGGATCGTCCCTTAAGGTCATTAGTGCCAAGACCTGGCACCACCCAACAGCCTACAGGCTACAGTGCTGCGATGCCTCAGGCCAAACAACTAACTGAGCAGGGACACAGCCCAACCCATCAGCAGACAGGTTGCCTCATGACCTCATGAGCCCACAGGCTCCTCTAGACATGCCCCTGGAAGCCCTGCCCACCAGAGGGCCAACACCCAGCTCCACTCACAAGTGACCAGGCACCAACTCCTCCTGCCTGCAAGCCTGCACAGTCCTCTCAACCAGCCTCACACACCAGGGGGCAGACAACAGAAGCAAGAAAACAATTTACTCTGGGACCAGTTAGGTCCTGGCCTAGCCCACCAGCAGCCCAAAGCCACCTTCAGGACACCCTGGAGCCCATACCCAACTGTGTCAGGAGTTGGCCCCACCCCACCCAACATTCTCAAATGATCTCTGTGATCTCTGGGCCCTGCAGCCAGACTCCAGGACAAGCTCTGCCCTCCAGTAGTCTAGTCCCAGGATCTGGCAACAGTGTATGGGCAACAGCTCCAGAATCTTTGGGACCTTGTCTCCACCCACCAGTGAGCCAGCACTAGTCCTGGGGCCCCCTAGGATTCCACAGCCAGCCACCTCATGACCAGGCCCCACTAAACAGCAACCAACAGCATCCACATAAGGCAGGGCCTAGCCAGCAAGCAGACTAGGGGCCAACCAAGCCTACTAGACTGCTCACAGAGCCCACCACAAGAGAAGGATCCACACAGCCCTGTTAGGGGGAACCCCTAGAGCATATAACTTAGGTGACAAGATGGGAGTACCCAGCAGGGATGCATAGGATGCCTCCTGCAGAGGGCCACTTCTCCAAGATTGAGAAACATAACTAATCCACCACATAATAAAAATACAAATAACAACTTGGACAAAATGAGGCACCAGAGGAATATGTTCCAGACAAAGGAACAAGATGAAACCCCAAACGAAGAAATAAGATAGCAGTCTACCTGAGGAAGAGTTGAGAGGAATGACCATAAAGATGGTTAAAGAACTCAGGAGGAGAATGGATGCACAGAGTAAGAAGTCAGAAGTTTGTAATAAAGAGATGGAAAATATAAAGAACAACTAAACAGAGATGAAGAATACAATAACTGAAGTGAAAAATACACTACAAGAAGCAATAGTAGACTAATAGTGAGCTAGAAAATAGAGTAGTGGAAATCACTGCTGCTGAACAGAAGAAGGAAAAAAGAATGAAAAGAAATGAGGACAGTTTGAAAGATTTCTGGGACAATACCAAGTCCAAGTCTAGTATTCGCATTATAGGGGACCCAAAAGGAGAAGAGAAAGGGTCTGAGAACATATTAGAAGACATAATAGCTGAAAACTTTTGTAACATGGGAAAAAGAATAGTCACCCAAGTCCAGGAAGTACAGAGAGTCCTATATAGGGTTAACCCAAAGAGGAGCACACCCAGACACATTGTAGTTAGAATGACAAAAATTAAAGATAAAGAACACTAAAAGCAGCAAGGGAAAAGCAACAAATAACATACAAGGGAACTCCCATAAGGTTATCTGCTGATTTTTCAGCAGAAACTCTGCAGACCCAAAGAAAGTGGCACGATATATTTAAAGTGATGAAAGGGAAAAACCTACAATGAAGAATACCCAGCAAGGCTCTCATTCAGATTTGATGGAGAGATCAAAAGCTTTACAGACAAGCAAAAGCTAAAGGAAATTCAGCATCACCAAACCAGCTTTGTAGCAAATGTTAAAGGAACTTCTCTAGGTGAAAAAGAAAAGGCCACAGCTAGAAACAAAATTACAAAATGAGAAAGCTCACCAGTAAAGGCAAGCATACACTAAAGGTAGGAAATCACCCACACACCAAGCTACTAGGAAGGTTAAAATACAAAACTAGTAAAATCATCTATATTCACAATAAGTAGTTAAGGGATACACAAAATAATTAGATGTAAAATATTATATGAAAAATAGTAATTGTGAGGGGAGGAGATTACAAATGTAGGGTATTTAAAATGCATTTGAAATGATCAACTTAAAACAGTCATGTGCATATATAGACTGCTATACAAAAATGTCATGATAACTGCAAACCAAAAATCTATAATAGATATACACACAAAAAAAGAAACCAAACATAACACTAAAGATAGTCATCAAATCACAAGAGAAGATAACAAAAGAAGAAAGTGGGGGAGAAAAGACCCCCAAAACCAATCCAAAATGATTAACAAATCATGGCAATAAGAACATACCTATTTATAATTACCTTAAATATAAACAGATTATAGGTTCCAACCAAAAGACACAGACTGGCTGAATGAATACAAAGACAAGACACATATATATGCTGCCTACAGGAGAGTCACTTCAAATTTAGACACACAGACAAAGTGAGGGGATGAAAAAGGTATTCCATGCAAATGGAAATCACAAGAAAACTGGAGTAGCAATATTTATCAGAAAAAAAAAGTCTTTAAAATGAAGACTGTTACAAGACCCAAAGGAGGAGACTACATGATGATCAAGGGATCAATCCAAGAAGATATAACAATTGTAAATATATATGCACCCAACATAGGAGCACTTCAATATATCAAATATTAACAGATATTAAAGGAACTGTCAACAATAACACAATAATGGTAGGGGATTTTAACATCCAGCTTATATCCATGGATGTAATCAATTAGAAACACAGGCCTTAAAATAACACATTAGACCAAATGGACTTAATTGATATATAAATAGACCATTCCATCTGAAACCAGCAGAATACACATTCTTTTCAACTGCAACATTCTCCAGGATAAATCACATACTTGGCCACAAAACGAGCCTAGGTACATTTAAGAAAATTGAAGTCATATCAAGCATCTTTTCTGACCATAACACTATGAGACTAGAAATCATCTACAAGAAAAAAAACTGCAAAAGTCCACAAATACGTGAAGACTAAACAATATTCAACTGAACAACCAGTTTATCACTAAAGAAATCAGATGAAATTAAAAAATACCTAGAGACAAATGAAAATGAAAACATGCTGATCCAAAACCTATTAGACATAGCAAAAGTAGTTCTAGGAGGGAAGTTTTTAGTGATGTAAGCTTACCTCAAGAAACAAGAAAAATCTCAAACAACCTAACCTTACAACTAAAGGAACTAGAGAAAGAACAAACAAAACACAAAGTTAGTAGAGGCAAAGAGATCATAAAGATCACAAAAAATAAATGAAATAGAGACTGAAAAAAAAAACACAATAGGAAAGATCAATGAAACTAAAAGCTGGTTCTTTGAAAAAGATAAATAAAATTGATAAACCTTTAGCCAAACTCATCAGGAAATAAAAGGGAGAGAGTGTAAATTAATAAAATCAGGAATGAAAAGGAAGGTACAACTGACACTATAAAAATACAAAAGATCATAAGAGACTACCATGAGCAACTATATGCCAATGAAATGGACAACCTAGAAGAAATGGACAAATTCTTAGAAAAGGTACAGTCTAAGACTGAACCAGGAAAAAATAGAAAATATGAACAAATTACCAGTACAGAAATTGAATCAGTAATTTAAAAACTACCAACCAATAGAAGTCCAGGACCAGATGGCTTCAAAGTTGAATTCTACCAAACATTTAGAGAATAGTTAACACCTATCCTTTTGAAACTATTCCAAAGAATTGCAGAGAAAGGAACACTTTGAATTCATTCTGTGAGGCCACCATCACCCTGATACCAAAACCAGACAAAGATATCACGAAAAATGAAAATTACAGGCCAATATCACTGAAGAACATTGATGCAAAATTCCTCAACAAAATACTAACAAACTAACTCCAACAATACATTAAAAAGGATCATACTCCATGATCAACTAGGATTTATCCCAGGGATGCAAGGATTTTTTGATATCCTCAAATCATTCAATGATATGCACCACATTAACAATTTGAAGAACAAAACCCATATGATCACATCAACAGATGCAGAAAAACTGTTGATGAAATTCAACATTCATTTATGATAAAAAAAACCCAACTATTCAGAAAATGGGCATAGAAGGAGCACACCTCAACATAATAAAGGCCATATGACAAACCCACAGCTAACATCATACTCAGTGTTAAAAAGCTGAAAGCATTTCATCTACAGTCAGGAACAAGGATGCCCACTCTCACCACTTTCATTCAAAATACTATTAGAAGTCCTAGTCTAGCCACAGCAATCAGAGAAGACAAGAAGTAAAAGGAATCCAGATTGGAAAGGAAGAAGTAAAACTGTCACCGTTTGTAGTTGATATGGTGATAAGAAAATCCTAAAGATGCCACCAGAAAATTAGAGCTCATCAATGAATTTGGTAAAGTCATAGGATACAAAATTAACATAAAAATAAGCAAAATTAATATACAGAAATCTGTTGCATTTCTATACACTAACAATGAAATATCAGGAAGAGAAATTAAGGAAACAATCCCATTTTCCATCATATGAAAAAGAATAAAATATCCAGGAATAAACCTACTTAAGGAGGCAAAAGACCTGTTTTGTATGGGAAGAATCAATATTGTTAAATGACCATACTACTCAAGGCAATCTACAGATTCAGTGCAATCCCTATCAAAATACCAGTGGCATTTTTCACAGAACTGGAACAAAAATTTAAAAATTAGAGCGGAAACACAAAAGACCCCAAATAGCCTAAACAATATTGAGAAGAATGGAGCTGGAGGAATCGCACTCCCTGACTTCAGACTATACTAAAAAGCTACAGTAAACAAAACAGTATGGTACTGGCACAAAAGCACCCAAAGATCAATAGAACAGAATAAACCTAGAAATAAACCCACATACTTATAGTCAGGTAATCTGTGACAAAGGTGGCAAGAATATACAATAAAAAAAAGACAGTCTATTCAATAAGTGTTGCTGGGAAAACTGGACAGCTACACGGAAAAGAATGAAATATATGAAATATAGAATATTCTGTAACACCATACACAAAAATAAACTCAAAATGGATTAAAGTCCTAAATGTAAGGCCAGACACTATAAAACTCTTAGAGGAAAACATAGGCAGGACACTCTCTGACATAAATCACAGCAAGATCTTGTTTGATCCACCTCCTAGAGTAATGAAAATAAAAACAAAAATAAACAAATGGGGACTTCCTGGTGATCCAGCGGTTAAGACTCTGCACTCCCAATGCAGGGGGCCTGGGTTCGATCCCTGGTCAGGTAATTGGATCCTGCACGATGCAACTAAGAGCCCGCATGCTGCAACTAAAAGATCCTGTATGCCACAACTAAAGATCCTGAATGCCACAACTAAAGATCCTGCATGTGGCAACAAAGATCCCACATGCCAGAACTAAGGCCTGGTGCAGCCAAATAAATAAATAAATAAATATTTAAAAAGAAAAAGAATATTCTCTCAACAAATAAAATGAGCCTCCTTAAAAAAATAAAAGGGACCTAATTAAACTTAAAAGTTTTTGTACACCAAAGGAAACCATACACAAAACAAAAAGACAAGCTATGGATTGGGAGGAAATATTTGCAAATGCTACTGCTGACAAGGGATTAATTTCAAAATATACAAAGAGCTTATACACATCACTATCAAAAAAAGACATACAACGCAATCAAAAAATGGGCAGAATCCAAGGAAGACATGCAGATGGCCAACACACACATGAAAAGATGCTCAACATCGCTAGTTATCACAGAAATGGAAATCCACACTACACTGAGGTACCACCTCACACCAGTCAGAATGGTCATCACTAAATAGTTTACAAATAACAAATGCTGTAGAGGGTGTGGCGAAGAGGGAACACACCTAAACTTTTGGTGGGAATGTAAAGCGGTGTATTCACTGTGGAAAACAGTATGGAGATTCCTTAAAAAACTAAAAATAGAGTTACTATATGATCCAGCATTCCCACTCCTGGGCATATATCCACAGAAAACTCTAATTCTAAAGGATACATGCAGGAACTTCCCTGGTGGTCCAGTAAGTAAGACTCCGTGCTCCCAGTGCAGGGGTCTCAGGTGCAATCCCTGGTCAGGGAACTAGATCCTGCAGGCTTACCACAACTAAGAGTCCACATGCCTCAACTAAGAATCCTGCACACCGTAACTAAGAAAACTGCATGCTGCAACTAAAAAACCCACGTGCCGCAACTAAGGATCCCACATGCTGCAACGAAGATCCATGTGCCACAAGTAAGATCCAGCACAGCCAAAATAAATATTTTTTAAAAAAGAAAAACAAAAACAAAAGGATACATGCACCCCAATGTTCATAGCCACAGCATTTACAGTAGCCATGGAAGCAACCTGAATATCCATTGACAGAGAAATGGATAAAGAAAATGTGGTATATTTATAGACACACACACACACACACACACACACACACACATTTACATAAAATGTGATAATACTCAGCCATAAAAAGAATGAAATAATGCCATTTGCAGCAACATGCATGGACCTAGAGATATCATACTTTAGTGAAGTAAGTCAGACAAAGACATATCATATCACTTATATATGGAATCTAAATAAATGATATAAAGGAAGTTATTTACAAAACAGAAACAGACTCACATATGTAGAAAATAAACTTAAGGTTACCAAAGGGGACAGGGATGGGGAGGGATAATTTAGGGATTTGAGATTAACATGCGCACACCCTTGTCAGTTGAATCATTGCAAATATTTTCTTCCAGTCTGTAGACTGTCTTTATTTTGTCAGTGATTTCTTTTGTTGTGCAAAAGCTGTTAAGTTTGATTAGGTCCCATTTGTTTGTATTTGCTTTTATTTCTGTTGTCTTGGTAGACTGACCTAAGAAAATGTTGCTATGATTCATGTCAGAGAATATTTTGCCTATGTTCCCTTCTAGGAGTTTTATTGTGCCATGTCTTATATTAAACTCTTTAAGCCATTTTGAATTCATTTTTGTGTGTGGTGTGAGGTATTTAACTTCATTAACGTGTGACTGTCCAGCTTTCCCAACACCATTCACTGAAGAGACTGTCTTTTCTCCATTGTATATTCTTGCCTCCTTTGTCAAACATTAATTGATCATAGGTATGTGGGTTTATTTCTGGGCTGTCTCTTCTGTTCCATTGACCCATATGTCTGTTTTATGCCATTATTACGCTGTTTTGATTACTGTAGCTTTGTAGAATTATCTGAAGTCTGGGAGGGTTCAAGCTTTTTTTTTCTCAGCACAGCAGTATGAAACTAGAAATAACCACAGAAAGAAAAACAAGAAAAGAGCAACGCATGAAGAGTAAACAACATGCTACTATAAAACCAATTGACCAACAGTGAAATCAAAGAAGAAATCAGAAAATACCTTGAGACAAATGACAGTGAAAAGGCAACCTTACAAAACCTATGGGATGCCTCAGAAGCAGTCTAAGTGGGTAGTTCATAACTATACAGGCTTTCCTCAAGAAAAAAAAAAAATCTCAAACAACCTGACCCACCACCTAAAAGAGTTAGAAAAAGAAGAACAAATAAAACCCAAAATCAGGAGAAAGAGGAAACAATAAAGATCTGACAGGAAATAAATAAAATAGAGGTCAAAAACAATAGAAAAGGTCAATAAAACCAAGGGCTGTTTTTTTGTAAATATAAACAAAATCGACATATACTCTAGCCAGGCTTACCAAGAAGAAAAGAGAGAGGACCCAAATAAAATAAGAAGGAAAACAGGAGAAATAACAATACTTTACTACAGAAGTACAAAAAAATCGTAAGAGAATACTATGAACAATTATTTGCCAACAAAGTTGACAGTCTAGAAGAAATGGACAAAGTTTCTAGAAATATACAGATTGCCAAAACTGAGTCAGGAAGAAACAGAATTTGAACAGACTGATCACTAGAAGTGAAATATCTGAGTGTAATATTAAAACCAAACCAAAACAACAACAAAAAAATCTGCAAACAAAAGTCCAGGACTGGATGGCTTTACTGGGTAATTCTCCCTAACATTCAAAGAAGAACTTAAATGTATCCTTTTCAAACTATTCCAAAAAACTGAAGAGGAGAGAACAATCTCAAAGTCATTCTATGAAGCCACCATCACCCTAGTAACAAAACCAGACGGAGACACTGCAGAAAAGAGAATTACAGGCGAATATCTTTGACAAACATAAATGCAAAAATCGTCAACAAAATATTAGCAAACTGGATCCAACAATACATAGAAAGGAGCATTCCATGATGAAGTTGTATTCATTCCAGGGTCACAAGGATGGTTCAATACACAAATCAATCAATATTATACACCATATTAATGAAAGCAAAGGCAAAAACCACATGATAATTTCAATAGATGCAGAAAAATTTGACAAAATTCAATATCCATTCATGATAAAAACTCACCAAAGTGGATTTAGAGGGAACATATCGCAACATAATAAAAGTTGTTTATGACAGACCCACAGCCAACATAACATTCAGTGGTGAAAAGCTGAAAGCCTTCCCAATAAATTCAGATTTAAGACGAGATGCCCATTCTCACCACTGTTATTCTACATAGTATTGCAAATCCTAGCCACAGCAATCAAACAAGAAAAATAAATAAATTTTATCCAAATTGGAAGGGCAGAAGTTAAAACGTCACTATTTGCAGATGATATGATATTCTATTTTGAGTACCCTAAAGTCTCCACATAAAACCTATTTAGTACTAATAAATAAATTCAGCAAAGTAGCAGACTACAAGATTAATATATGGAAATCTATTGCTTTTCTTTAACAATAAAATATCAGATAGAGAAAGTGAAAAAACAAGCCCATTTAAAATCACATCAAAAAGAAAAAAGTATTGATACCTAGGAGTAAACTTAACCAAGGAGCTGAAAACTATATAACATTGATAAAGGAAATTGAAGGTAATTCAAAGAAAGGGAAAGATATCTCATGCTCTTGGATTGGAAGAATTAATATTGTTAAAATGGCCATACTACCCAAAGCAGTCTACAGATGTAATGTGATCCCTATCAAAATATCCATGACATTTTTCACCAAACTAGAACAAATAATCGTAAAATATATACGGAACCACAAAAGACCCAGAATTGCCAAAGCAATCCTTAGGAAAAAGAATAAAGCTGGAGGCATAACCCTTCCAGACTTCAGACTATATTACATAGTTATAGTAATCAAAACGTTGTGGTATTTGCACAAGAAGATATTTAGATCAATGGATCTTTAGAATAGAGAGCCCAGAATTTAACTCACACACCTATGGTCAGTTAACCTCTGACAAAGGAGGCAGGAATGTACAATGGAGAAATGACAGTCTCTTTAGCAAATGGTGTTGAGAAAGCTGGACAGCTACATGTAAGTCACTGAAATTGGTACACTGTCTCATACCATATACAAAAATGGTTTAAAGACCGAAATTTAAGACATGACACCATAAAACTTGTAGAAGAGAATATAGGCAGAGCATTCTTAGACATAACTGATAGCAATATTTTCTTAGATCATTCTGCCAATGTAAAAGAAATAAAAGCTAAGAAAAATGAATGGGACCTAATAAAACTTACAAGCTTTTGCACAGCAAAGGAAACCATAAACAAAATGAAAAGACAACCTACCAACTGGGAGAAAATATTGGCAAATGATGCGACTGACAAGGGCTTAATTTCCATAATATACAAGCAGCTCATACAACTCAATAACAAAAAAAATGACCCAGTCAAAAACTGGGCACAAGAGCTAAACAGACATTTCTCCTAAGAAGACCTACATGTGGCCAACAGGCTCATGAAAAAATGCTCACCATCACTTATTATCAGAAAGATGCAACTCAAAACTACAAAGAGATGTCACCTCACACTGGTCAGAATGGGTATCATCAAAAACTGTACAAATAATAAATGCTGGAGAGGATGTGGAGAAAAGGGAACCCTCCTACACTATTGGTGGGGAGGTAAATTGGTATAGTCACTATGGAAAACAGTATGGAGTTTCCTTAAAAATCTGAAAATAGAGTTACCATCTGCTGCAGCAATCCCATTCCTTGGTATATATCCAGAAAAGATGAAAAGTCTATTTCAAAAAGATACATGCACCCCTATGTTCATAGCAGCACTATTTACGATAGCCAAGACATGGAAGCAACCCAAGTGCCCATTAACAGATGATTGGTCTAAGAATATGTAGTGTAAATATACAGTGGAATATTAACTCACTCCTAAAAAAGAATGAAATATTGCTATTTGCAGCAACATGGATGGACCTATAGAATATCATACTTTAGTGAAGTAAGTCAGACATGTATCATATGATATCACTTATATGTGGAATCTAAAAAGTAATTAAATGAATTTATGTACAGATAGAAATGAACTCTCAAACATAGAAAACAAACATTGTTACCAAAGGGGAGATAAGGAGGGGGAGGGAAGAACTAAGAATTTGGGATTAACAGGTACAAACTACTATTTGTAAAATACATAAGGAACAAGGATGTACGGTATAGCGCTGGGAACTATATTCAGTATCTTATAATAACCTATAATGAAAAGTAATCTGAAATATATGAAATAAATGAATCACTTTGCTGTACACCTAACTCAGTACTGTGCACAGTACTTACACAGTAAGTCAACTATACTTCATTAAAAAAAAAAATCCCTTTGAATCTGTCTGTCCTTCCCTCTGTCCCATTCCCTTCCTTCTACTCCTAGAAGGTAACCCCTTTTTTGGTGATATATCCATGTTGATACATATGTCTTGCTAATCCCTTGACCTACTTATGAGATCCTATTGTATTATTTTTCATTTATCCTATTTTTTTTTTAATTACAGTAAAAGCTCCACTGAAAGTTCTTATACATCTCCTTGTGTTTTGAATGTTTCTGCATACTTTATAATAGTTACTGTTTTTTGGTCATGTTAAAATTATGCTGTCCTCTTAACCTTGCTTATGGTGTCATTAGTTGTATAGAAATTTTAAATTTGGATATTGTAAAATATGTTATTTCTTCTGTTTATAGATTTTACTACTTGTGTCTTTTGGCTAGAAAATGTATTTTGAGTGAGAGTATGCCAGGCACTGCTTGGAATATTGGTGAACAAAGCAGACAATAGTCTCTGCATTTTTAGAGCTTAAGAAAGCTTTCTGTATCTCAAGGTCAATAATACATTTTCTTTCAATAGTTGTTAAATTTTTAAAACATTTGGATATTTAATCTATCTGTAATTTACTTTCCATTTAGTGTGTGCTGGGATCTAATTTTATTTTTTTACCCAACACTATTAGTTGAAAAGCAGTACTTTGTCCATTTATTATAGTTATATTTCCACTTTTATATACTGCATACCCATAAATACTTGAATCTATTGCTGAATTTTCTGTACTGTTCTCTTTGTTACTGTGTCTGAACCATATTCTTTTAATTACTCTAGCATTATAGTGTTTTGTCATGTAGTAGAGCAAGTTTTCCCCTCTTTTTTTTGGCCAGATTATCTTGGCTATTCTTGCACATTTACTCAAACATAGGAACTTTACCATCTGTTTAAGATCAAGTTTCATAAATTATTCTGTTGGATTTCTTTTTTGGAATTGCATTGTACCTGCAGTGAATTTTAAGAAATATATACACTTATAATACTGACTGTTCCACATATGAATATGGTATAGAGCCCTGTTTATTTAGATCCTTTATGTCCTTCAGTAAAGTTAATGTTTTATTAAAGTTATTGCAACATTTTTTTTTGTTTTATTCTCAAGTACTACCTTTTCTTATAGTAGTGAATACCATATTTTTTCCTATCATATTTTCTGATTATTGCTGGTATTTGGGAAAGCAGCTGTTTTTTTTTATGTTTGATCTTCTATCTGGTGACTTGGTGTACTCTGTTCTTAGTCCTAATAATTGGTAGATTATAGAGAGAGTTTTCTAGGTAAATGGTCAAATCGTCTGTAAATGAGAATAGTATTGTATGTTCCTTTTCAACCTTTAGATCTCCAACCCCCTGTCCCTGCAGCAGATTCCACTGATTGGAACCTTTAGTACAATGCTGAGTTTTAGCAGTGATAGTGAGCAGCCTTGTATTATTACTGAATTTCGTGCAGTGCTTCTGATGTTCCACTGTGAAGAATAGTAATTGATGTAGGTTTTTGGTAGATGTTCTTTATCAATTGAGAAATTTCTTCCTATTTCTATTTTGCCAAGAGTTTTATTATGTATGGTTGTTAAAGTTTACTGAATACATTTTCGGCATCAATTAACATAACTTTTTTTTTCTCTTT
>NW_006784763.1:542921-618942 GCF_000442215.2 Lipotes vexillifer | reverse complement strand
TCTTTCCCTCTTTTGTAATTGCAGTGACAGATTTAAGGTTATAAAATGTTTACTTGTATTTAATTTTAAATTACTGTCAGTTTTGACTAGAAAGATGTGAGAAAACAAAATTTTAAGATGCAGTATTTTCTGTTATAGAAATCCGTCTTCAAAGGAGTTGCAGGTGACACAGTAGAAAACTCAGTAGTTGACCAAAGGTAAGGTTGAATTGCCAGAAAAATATTATTTTCTTAATTATGTTTAATTATTGTTAATTTTTTAGTATTAGGAATGTTTATTTTATATTCTGCTATAATTAGGTTTAAATGATCTGTCATTGAATTGACAAGGGGAAAAAAGCCAGTATTATTGTCTATAATAGTGTTTCTCAACTGAGTGATTTTGCTTCCCTTCCCTCCCCAGATATTTGACAATGTCTGGAAACATTTTTGCTTGTCACAATTGTGGAGGGTAAGGGTGCTAGTGACATCTAATGGGTAGAGGCCAGGAATACTACTAAACATCCTACAGTGCACAGGTCAGCCCCCAGCAACAAAAAATTATTCAGCCTAAAATATTAATTGAGCTAAGGTTGAGAACCTCTGGTTTAGGAAAAAGGCAAAGTATTGATTGCTGTGGAGAAAATTAACATAAAAAATTTGATGTTTAATTTATTTCATGTTACGTACTTATTAAACTAGATTAAAAATAATATGTATCTTTTTAACTTTGAAATTTTCTTTAGCTTTTTAGTTCCTCTTATTACTGAGTATGATAAGCATCTGGAAGAGCTAAATGGGCAGCTGAAATATTATCAGGTATGAAATCATAGCTATCAACCATTTGGTAATATTTTCTTATTAAAAAAAGAAAAAATAGACTCCCTTTCTTTACAAAAACATTGATAAGGAAGAAAATGTTTACCTGTAATCAATTTACGTGTTATTTTCTGGTGTACAGCAAAGTGATTCACTTATACACATTTGCACATTTATATGTGTGTGTGTGTATATATATATATAAAATTCTTTTTCAGATTCTTTTCCATTGTAGGTTAGTACAAGATATTGAATCTAGTTCCCTGTGCTATACAGTAGGTCCTTGTTGTTTATCTGTTTTATATATAGTAGTGTGTATCTGTTAATCCCAAACTCTTAATTTATCCCTGCCCTCTCTTTTCCCCTTTGGTAACCATAAGTTTGTTTTCTACTTCTGTAAGTCTGTTTCTGTTTTAAGTAAGTTCATTTGTATCATTTTTTTTTTTTTTTAGATTCTACATATAAATTATATATGATATTTGTCTTTCTCTGTCTGACTTTTACTTAATATGATAATCTCTAGGACCATCCATGTTGCTGCAAATGCATTATTTCATTCTTTATGGCTGAATAATATTCCATTGTGTATATGTACACCACATCTTTTTTACCCATTCATGTGTTGGTGGACACTTAGGTTGCTTCCAACTCTTGGCTGTTGTAAATAGTGCAGCTATGAACATTGGGGTGCATGTATCTTTTTGAATTAGAGTTTTTGTCTTTTCTGGATATATACCCAGGAGTGGGATTGCTGGATCATATGGTAACTCTGCTTTTAGTTTTTTAAGGAACCTCAATACTGTTTTCCAATTTACATTCCCACCAACAGTGTAGGAAGGTTCCCTTTTCTCCACACCCTCTCCAGTATGTATTGTTTGTAGACTTTTTGATGATGGCCATTCTGACCAGTCTGAGGTGATACCTCACTGTGGTTTTGATTTGCATTTCTCTAATAATTAATGATGTTGAGCATCATTTCATGTGCCTGTTGGCCATCTGTATGTCTTCTTTGGAGAAATGTCTATTTAGATCTTCCCCCCATTTTCTGATTGGGTGGTGGTTTTTTGCTGTTGAGCTGTATGAGCTGTTTGTTTAAATTTTTTAATTGATAAGGAACAACAGAAAGCTCTCTTTTGCACAAATCGTGTTTTGCTTTTATTTTTAGGACTAGTGAGACTAAAGTTTCTGCTAAATTCACTCTCTCAAAATTGCTATAATGACATGTGGTTTGATTGTTATAAAATGGAATATCTAATTATCTTGAAATTAAACTGTTTTAAATTTTAATTTTTTATAATTTACCTGATTCATATATGTCTTTAATCAGCTAGTTTACTAAGGTGTTTAACTTCATTTTTCCGTTTGGCATTCTCCATCTAAGAGTGATTACTGGATTAATTTCAAGAGAGAGGAAGCTGTAGCAGAAAGCCTAAAGGGCAAGAATAGTTGCTACTTCTGGAGACAAAAAAGATGTTGACAGCTACTTCTTAAAACACTTGCTCACATAGATATTATTGAGTAGCAATAGCTCTTATGATTTATCTTATTGACCAGTCAAAAAATAGTATATCTTGAAAGCAGGAAAATATTCACAATAATTCTCTATATGAAAGTTTCTTCCAGAAAATGTAAGTAATAGAGGAAAATTTGATGATAAGAAAGGTACTGCTGAATTTTTGTTTTCTTTCAACGATTAAATGTTTTGAAATATTTTACAGTAAAGAATCTTTAGAGTTACTGTCATGATCCACCCTGAATCCTAGTTAATGCATATATCCTACCTAATTATTTGAATAATATTTTTCAAGATACACTGACATTTTTGCAATTTTTAAAGATCGATTTTTTAAAAAATAATTACAAAATGGGGATAATTGCCACAATAAAATCCAAACCTCTTAGTCTGCATGGCATTCAAGCAAGACCTGCCACCTGCCTTTCCAGTTTTCCCTCTCATTGCATGGCTCCATGTGTGGTCAGTTCTCAGTTATCTGGTAGTGAATTCATTCATTTTGATTTAATTGTGATTCAGGCACAGCAGGGACCTGGGAAAGGTTCACCTTTCAAGCCGGCTTTGTAGATATAATTGGCTGTTACTGTTTTCCTAGGGAAAGCTTCCTTGAGCTTCTCTAGTTGAAAGGGAGAGAGAAAGGCTTGGAGGATTGCCTGTTCCACCCTTCCCTTGCCAGGTTCACTCCAGGATCGGCTCTTCTCCTTTAGCCTGGGGTACCCAATCAAGAGTAATGGACAGATCGTGAATTGATTGCAGTTTTGTTTTAAGTATGATTTTACATGGCCTCCTTCCTGATCTCCACTTGCTCGTTTACTCTTACTGAGGACTGATGACTATGCCTGTGGCGTCTAATATTTTTTGCTTCTTTGCTTTTACTCATATTTCACCCTACTTGAAATGCCCTTTCTTTACTGTTGAAATCTTACAATCCCTTTAGCCCCTCAGAGAAAATTAAAAATACCTTCATTTCATTCCCTTTACAGTATGTATTTTATTCGTATTGGTATTTTAGTTAGTGATTTTTCTTTTTTACCATCTTTCCTACTAATGTATGTGTTAGTGACCACATTGGTTTACTGTAGCAGCCTTGTGTAGTGCAGAGAGTTTATACAACTAAAAGAGGTGGTCAGTCAGAGACTGAATGAATTATTGCTAAAGAAGATCTTTATTTGCTTTTTCACCATTAACATTTTACTTCTTGAAATTCAAGCACTTACATGGGCTTCACCTAAACTAAGATGAATTACGATATATGTTCAAGGTCTAGGGATCATCGGATATTTCTTATAGTGACATATTAAGGAATATCTTACATCTCTTTTCCTATAAACATCTCTAAATGTAGGAATTAAATTTTAAAATATTTCTTAATACGTTATATAAAATATTTTTACTTATATTCTATTCAAAATGTTCTATTACGTTCTGTGTATCATTAAAATATCTATATTTAATATTGCTTGTTAGAGGTGAAGAATAATTATTTCTTATCTGTAGACTAGTGTCATAGAATCTGATTGCTTGCATACGAATGAACTACTTAATATAACTCTAATTGTCTGGAAAATGTTTTTCTGCAACCATATTTTATTCTTTCAGAAACAGATGGGTGAGATGAAACTACAACTTGAAAATGTCATCAAGGAAAATGAAAGGTAGATCAATTAACTACTGATTATCTTATTATTGTCTTAGGTAACTTTTATTATTGTTATTTGGTATTTTATTCATGGAGTATACTGGTTATGAGTGTGGACGCTGGGGCCTGATTTCCTTTTTGACTCCTGGCTCCATTGCTTATTAGCTATATGACCTTGGACAAGTTAATCTCTTTGTGCTTTAGGGTTTCCTCATCTATAAGTGGGAGACAATAACAGAACCTATTTCTTAGAGCTGACTGTAAGGGATAAAGTAATTGCTTAAAATAGGGTACATAATAAGCACTTTATAAATGTTAGCAATCATGAATAGTATAGTATAGAATATATATTATATTAGGAAACATACTGATAAAACGGAAACCTATCAACCCACCATCCAGTTAAGAGCTAAAATGTTATCAATACTGGTGCACTTATTCATGTTTTCCTTCCCTATCCCATGCCCCTCCTTCCCTCTGCCAGCGGTTAATACTGTCTTGAATTTTTGTTTATCGTTCCCTTGCTTTTAAAAATTTTTGTAGGTATGTGTATTCCTAATGATATATTATTTAGTTTTTCATTTTTAAAAACTTCCAAAAATAGTATTATTTAGTCTTCTGAGACTTACTTCTTTTCCACTCAATATCATGCATAAGCAGAAGAGTTTCAGGGATGGGTCATAGGCTATGTGAATATTCAATTTTGCAATATATTGCCAACCTAATTTCCAAAGTGGCTATACCAGTTTACATTCCCACCAGTGATATTTATGAGTTCTTATTGATTTGTATATTTTATCAGCACTTGCTCTTACCAGGTTTCTTAATTTTTGTTATTTTGAGTCCTAAATGGTATTTCATTGTGGTTTTAACTTACATTTTCCTGAATACCAATATGGTTAACCATTTTTCATGTATTTATTTACCCATGTGGTTTTCTCATGAAACTCTTGTTCATTTCTTTTTCCCATTTTCTCTTTATCTTTTCCTTAAATTGTCAAAGTACTTTATATAATCTGTATTCTGAATATTTGTTAGTGTGCTGATCAGTGTAAACAGTAACCATCATAGACACTTCAAACAAGAAGGGATTTAGTCACTTACAGTTAAGTACTATGTAGGTAAGATAATTGGTTTTAGAGTCATACCTTAGAGGTTGAGTTTCTGAGGCCAGGAATTTATGCTGCTGCCACCATCTCTGTAGCTCCCACTACAGCATCACTTCCATGGAGCTGAAAACTTGACACTGGAAAGTGGGGCGTGAGGTACTCACTTCAGGAGACACTCACGTCTATCAGTTTTGCTTGCCATCTGTCATACCTATAGAAGAATGTTCTCAGCTCACTTCTGCCTTCTATATCCCCTTCAAGTGCCCGTCACTGGTGAAACTTTCATTCCATCCACCACACCAGCTGCAAGGACATCCAGGAAACATAGTTTTAGACTTTCAGCCATTATGAAAGATGCTGGGATATGGAAAGGGATGGGAATGAATAATGAGTGCCAATGGCTCATTCAACATGCTAGACAATAGGTATGTTTCAGATATCTGTTCACAGGTTGTGATATGTTTGATCAACAGAAATTTCTTTTCTTTTTTTTAATTTTGAGGCAGTTGAATATATCAATCTTCTTTCTTATGGTTGTTGGTCTTTGTGTATAACGAATCCTCTCTCAGCCTGTGGTCCTAAAGATCTTCTCTTATATTTTCTTCTAAAAATGTTCAGAGTTTTATTCTATCCCAAGTTTAACTTTTAAAGGTCATGCAACTGGACTGAGACCTGATATATCTTTTGTTGTCGCCTTACAAAACAAAACCAAAAAATGAAGAAATACATTTTTTTTTGGTTTTAAATTCATTTAAAGCATAAGCTCTTTTTAAGTTTGGCATTCCTTTGTTTGCATTCTTCTATTGTAAATTTCTTAATTGGATTTTCAGTTTTTCTCATTTATCTGTGTTTTTTCCCATGGGAAAGTTTTTCTAACTTTAACTTTTTATGATTTACTGTTCTTTCTCAAAATAATTATTAAAAAGGCTATGATCTTCCTATTAAAGACTGTTGCTAAGATTTTTGAATCACCAGTGTATGTAAGTTAAGTTTGTATTTTAATGTGTTGGAGATAATATGGTGTTATATGATTGAGCTAATGATTTAGTTGTTTCCTATATTTGACTCCATACTCTTCCTTTTATGTCCAGGTCTTTTGAAACCAGTCTTTTAAAAATCTGCCTTTACCTGTTTAATAGTAGTGCAGTCATGGCTCATGAATGTATTTATTCTTAGTATAATAGGGAAATGGGAAAAATGGATTCTGAGCTTATTAAAAGGCACTTTTAGTAACTTGAAATGTCATCAGGTTTTAAAGTGAACTCTATGCCCGTAGGGCAACGTCCTGCTTTTAAGTATTGCTGCTACAGACTGCAAAATTAAAAAGCGCTTATCATTTTTAAGGAAAATATCTTAAATATGGTCAAATCTGAATAATGGAAGCTAGCAATGGAATGGATTATACAATAGTAAGCAATTCCACATTATTGGGTTTTGGAAACTTTTTAATACATTTGTGTATAGGTGAGTATTTTCTGGGAATTGATTACAAATAAAAATAATGAAGTCATTTTATAAAATGAGACTTAGGAAGAGGTGAAAAGATATTCATTTTATCATCCTTCCCATTTTTAGTTTATTCCTTTAAACTCAGTTCATGTTGAGAATATAGTGTTTTTTATTTTGTTTTTGTCTCATTTTTTCTTTAATATCATATTTCCTCCTCATAACTTGCCAGAGGATGAAAATTGGATAAGATAATTAAATGAGTGAATATATATACAGCACTTCCTGGCACTAAGAAAATACTACCTTTTATTGTTATTATCTTTATTTTATTATTGAGGGTATGAAAGACATTATTTGTTGCCTCCATAAGAGCTATTTTCCCTTCTTTCATAATTCATATAACCCTGATTTTGTTCCAGTTGCATTGTGCTCAGCGGAGATGAGCTTCTTCCACAATCTCAGATGATAAGTCTTTGATTATAAACCAGTGCACATTTCTTTTTGCCAGGGATTAGTCTAAGTATGAACATGTGACTCACTTGTACCCAGTGAAGTATAAGGGAGAGTCTGTCGTAGAGCCTCTGGGAAAGCTTTTTCTCCCTGATAAAAAGAGAGACTGGCAAGAAGAAAACTTAACCTCCTTCCTGTTTCTTGTCATTTTAGAAAGTGATATATGTTGAAGCTGCTATAGCCATTTTGTAACCATGAGAGTATGTATCAGAAACACAGTGAGATTAGATGAAGGGAAAGATGGGGAAGCCTTTGGTCCTTAAATTACATTATTGAACTGCTGAAACAAATCTAGAGCCACTTGCCTTCAGATTTAATATTTGCTGAGGTAATAAAACAATCATTCAATCATTCACAAATATTTATTGAGTACTTACTAAGTACCAAGCACTGTTCAAGTTTCTGGAATACATTAGTGAATAAAACAGACAAAAATCACTGTTGCTTGTAGTCAAAGTATAGTAACTAGTACAGAGACTTAACGACATCTGTCAGGGATTCACAAACTACAGCTTGAGGGCCAAATCTGGCCTGCCACTTCTTTTGGTAAATAAAAGTTTATTAGATCATGGCCAGACTTGTTCATTTGTATACTGTCTATGGCAGCTTTTGCTCTACAATGATGGAGTTGAATAATTGAGACAGAGACTGAATGGCCCACAAAACCTAGAATATTTGGTATCTGGTCCTTTACAGAAAAAGTTTACTCTTCTCTGATACATGTAGCTATCTTTTGCTCCTCAGTCTGTTAACCAGTCTTTGGTTCAACTGTCACCAAAAAGCTTTTTTGAAATTTATAACTGTCTTTACTTTTTTATTTAGGCATATATGTAGCTTTAGAGCACAGAAACAGAAAACTTCAACAGGAGTATAAAGTTAGTATTTAATAAATTAAAACAATTATATTTAGCATATTATTTATTTTACTAAGTTTGTAAGTTTTTGTTTTATGATAGTCTAATATATTTATCTTTTTAAGATTAAAACTAAATATTTATGATTTAGAAGATTTCAGTAGCATTATAAAATAGAATTGTTTTTAGCACTATTTTCATTGATTTGTTCTTATTGACCAATGATAATTGAATAATAAATAATAATATAGATCAGAGTTGTAATTTTAGGTTTGCTTACACCATCCCTAATTATTATATCATTAGTGTATGTTGATAATAGCCTGTGAACACAATATAGTCTATTTGAAATTTGGGAGGAAGGAGTTCATGTGTATATTTATAAAAATAGTAAAAATAGTAATAAAGCCATTATTTTTTTTTAGTTAACCCAAAACTTTATTTATATAATAGCAAAAGATGAATAAATTTGATTTATTTTCCAATGAGAGAGTGAAAAGATATCTCTGGAATTACATGGTAAACCCTGCTGTTCTGATGCTAATTTATACCATTATACTGTGAGGAAACCATCCCCCAAAGTTCACCCAAATCCTAAGCTTTCATTATAAAGTTTAATATTTCTCTTTTTAATAACCTTATATAAATTCAGAGGTACCCTGATTTCTGTATATGTCTCTGTTTATAATAAGTCTGTGTTTGTATATTTACGTATATATATGCCTCTTACCACACCCTCCTTTGATGACTAGTCTCCAGTCAACACTGGCCATCTTACTTTGTCTTTCTTAAAACTGGCACACCAGTTTCCACCAGAAGACCTTTTACTTATTTCTTCTGCCTGGAATGTTATTCTCCAGACCTACACAGGACTGTCTCCTTCTCTTCAATCATGCAGGCATTCCCTGACCACATTATCTAGCACTGTTCCTCCCTCCCCAACTTTCTGTTTTATATTATCCAGTTTTATTTGTGGTACCTATTACTACCTGAAATTATTTATTTGCTTGGTTATTATTTGTCTTATCTACTAGAATGTATCCTTCGTGGAGCAGGGCCCTTGTCTATTCTGTTTACCACTGTATACCTGACACCTTTGAACAGTGCTTGATACATATTAAATGCTCAAAAAATATTTTTTGAGTGGATGATTACAAATATTAGGAACATAAACACATACATATATTCATATTTGGCTGTTTTTGCTTCAAGAAATAGAAACAGGTCATTCTGAGTAAATGGGAATGTATGATAAGGAGGAACATGGAATACAGCTAGAACTGGGAAACAATTAGGACCATCTCTAAGGATATGCTCCTCTTAGCAGTTATCTCATACAGCCTTAATTGTCCCCCTCAGTAATGGCACCCCTTTCCATGTAGCAGCTGCTCCTATTCTTCCAACCAAAAAGCTGATTCTCTCTGTTCTTTAGGTCAAATCCTGAAGGTACCCATTCTTGTTAGTTACTAATGGCCAACACTACTATTTTCAGTACGCTTCATGCCAGTCAGCGTATGATAGGGCTACCCTTGAGAAATACGCAAAACTTTAATCTAATCATTGACTTCCCTCTGTAAAAAATAGCCTGCGCTATTCCCCAGAGCATGGGTTATGGTCAAGGATTACTTAAGTCTGCACATGGCAGATGGTGTTAACTATAACATGTCCAATATATACATTAGATTGTAATTGTTGAAGATATCACTCTGGCTGGAGACATCAGAGAAGGCTTAAGTGAGGGGATGAAATTTGAGCAGAGTCTTTAAGAATGAGTAGGAGTTCATCAAATGAAAAATCTTACGTTTATTAAAATACAGATCATTTACTGTGGTTATGTCTCAGTGTATTTGTATAGGGGAATTAGGCATAAGACTGGGATGGTGGGCAGGGAGCAGAACATATAAGATCTTATATGCTCTGCTAAGAAATTTAAACTTGTCTTACAGATGGCATAGGGGGCTCTCCAAGGGCTTTTAGCCGAGGAGGAGGGTGCACTGTTGAAGGATTGAATTCAGTTGCACTTCAGAACTTGAAAATTCCAAATTTTTCTGGAAAGAATATATATGATTCACTGTAGGAGCAGAAGAAGGGAAGCAACAATTCTAGTTATCAGACTGCTGTATTAATCCCCAAAAGAAACACTACACCATGGCAGGGATGTGGATACCTTCACTGAGGAAGCTTGGAATTAAGGATGAAAAATGTCTGTCAGGTGAGGGAAGGCATGTAGAGAGGTTGTACCAGGCAGTTGTCTAGAATGTTTTCTAATTGTATGTATTTGTCTTACTCTATCTTCTCTCTTACTCGACTGTAAGATTCCCTAACACTATTCCCCGTTCCCTATTTTAAGATCTACAAAATTGGGATGTAGCCATAGTGAATGGCATGTCAAGATTAATAAGCAGCAATTTTAATTTTTAATAGTATGTAAAAGAATGGTGTATCTTACTATCAATGACAAATTCAATTCAAAGAAAGACTGGTTAAAAGTGTATTTGATTAGTCTTTGTCACCTCAGATATCAAAACTTTTATAAAGTCATCTTGGCCAAAATTTTATTGCCTATTAATACTAATTAGTTATAATTTCAGGACTGCAGTTACTGGCTGGGTGATTTTCCTGGTATTAATACTTTAATCTATCTGGAACTCAGTTTCTTTCGTTCTTTTTTTTTTTTTAACTGAAGTATAGTTGATTTACAATGTTGTGCTGATCTCTGCTGTACAGCAAAGTGACTCAGTTATACACATATATACAATCCTTTTTTGTATGTTATTTTCCATTATGGTTTATAACAGGATATTGAATATAGTTCCCTGTGCTATACATTAGCACCTTGTTGTTTATCCACTCTAAGTATAATAGTTTGCATCTGCCAACCCCAAACTCCCAGTCTATCCCTCTTTCCCCCCTCCATCTTGGCAACCACAAGTCTGTTCTCTACATCTATGAGTCTGTTTCTGTTTTGTAGATAGGTTCATTTGTGCCATATTTTAGATTCCACATACAAGTGATGTCATATGGTATTTCTTTCTCTTTCTGACTTACTTCACTTAGTATCATAATCTCTGTTTGCATCCATGTTGCTGCAAATGGCATTATTTCATTCTTTTTATGGCTGAGTAATATTCCATTGTATATATGTGCCACATCTTCTTTATTCATTCATCTGTTGATGGACATTTAGGTTGTTTCCATGTTTTGGCTATTGTGAATAGTGCTGCTATCAACATAGGGGTGCATGTATCCTTTTGAATTATAGTTTTGTCTGGATATATTCTCAGGAGTGGGATTGCTGGATCATATGGTTCATTCTATTTTTAGTTTTCTGAGGAAGCTCCATACTGTTTTCCATAGTGGCTGAACCAACGTACATTCCCACCAACAGTGTAGGAGGTGGAGCTCAGTTTCTTTTTTTTTTTTCTCCATGCAAATTATTCTTTATTTCTTCAAACACTTATACTTTCTTAGCATTCTGTCTGCTCACATTTTCCAACAGCCTGAGAAAACCACCCACATCTCTATACATTAAACTTATACACATTCTTAGGAACCAATTTAAATATGATCTTTTCTGAAAAATCTTTGCACATTCCATTATAGTATTATTTTTAACATCTTTATTGGAGTATAATTGCTTTACAGTGGTGTGTTAGTTTCTGCTTTATAACAAAGTGAATCATTATAATGTTTTTGTAACTTGGTTAGGGCATTTATTACTTTTACTTTGGATTGCAGACACTTGCTTATGCATATGTACATTAAATCATTAAAACAATAATTCAAATCTGTTTCATGTCTTCTATTACTTAAATAGGTTTTTTTTTAAATTAGTTATCTATTTTATACATATTAGTGTATATATGTCAATCCCAATCTTCCAATTCATCCCCTCTCACCCCGCTTTCCCCACTTAGTGTCCGTACGTTTGGATCTCAGTTTCTTAATCTATGAAATGAGAGATTTGGACTAGATTTCAGTTTTATTTTTTAAATATTTTTATGATTATAGTAAGTGCTAGTTAAATATCTTTTGAAGTAATACTGCAAGTGGTAAGATAGAAAAATAATAAAAGCCATAAGTAACAACTTAAAAGGCATAGATATGTTGTAATTTAATGTAAAGCATCATATTATATTTTAGGATAATATTTATTTTCATAAAGACTTTTTATCAGGAATATCTTATCCAATGAAATAGTCAACAGGAAGAGGTCAGAAACACTGTTACTTTTTTGATTTAATACATTGTACCTAGCATAAAATATAGTACAAACCCTCTTTCTTTCTTGATTAATAGATGGTCTGCAGATTGAAAGAGGCAATAAAGTGGAGAATCATAAGACATACATAGAATAATTTAAAATTTTTTGATGTTGACTTAATGTAAATGTGCACTTATTTAATCTTTTTTTATATAATGTCTAAGATCTTTACTTTGAGTAAGCCTACGAATTGTAGTTCTTTGTTGTCTTTTATATATAAACCATAAAGATAATTCATTCTTTATTTTTTATTTTTTTTTTACATATTTATTGGAGTATAATTGCTTTACAGTGGTGTCTGAGTTTCTGCTTTATAAAAAAGACTCAGTTATACATACACATATGTCCCCATATCTCTTCGCTCTTGCGTCTCCCTCCCTCCCAAACTCCCTATTGCACCCCTCTAGGTGGTCACAAACCACCGAGCTGATCTCCTTGTGCTATGCGGCTGCTTCCCACTAGCTATCTATTTTACATTTGGTAGTGTATATATGTCCATGCCACTCTCTCACTTTCTCACAGCATACCCTTCCACCTCCCCATATCCTCAAGTCCATTCTCTAGTAGGTCTGTGTCTTTATTCCCATCTTACCCCTAGGTTCTTCATGACATTTTTTTTTTCTTAGATTGAATATATATGTGTTAGCATATGGTATTTGGTTTTCTCATTCTGACTTATTTCACTCTGTATGACAGACTCTAGGTCCATCCACCTCACTACAAATAACTCCATTTCGTTTCTTTTCATGGCTGAGTAATATTCCATTGTATATATATGCCACATCTTCTTTATCCATTCATCCGATGATGGACACTTAGGTTGCTTCCATTGCCTGGCTATTGTAAATAGAGCTGCAATGAACGTTCTGGTACATGACTTTTTTTGAATTATGGTTTTCTCAGGGTATATGCCCAGTAGTGGGATTGCTGGGTCATATGGTAGTTCTATTTGTAGTTTTTTAAGGAAACTCCATACTGTTCTCCATAGTGGCTGTACCAGTTCACATTCCCACCAGCAGTGCAAGAGTGTTCCCTTTTCTCCACACCCTCTCCAGCATTTATTGTTTCTAGATTTTTTTTTTTACATCTTTATTGGAGTATAATTGCTTTACAATGGTGTATTAGTTTCTGTTTTATAACAAAGTGAATCAGTTATACATATACATATGTTCCCATATCTCTTCCCTCTTCTGTCTCCCTCCCTCCCACCCTCCCTATCCCACCCCTCTAGGTGGTCACAAAGCACCGAATTGATCTCCCTGTGCTATGCAGCTGCTTCCCACTGGCTATCTGTTTTACGTTTGGTAGTGTATATATGTCCGTGCCACTCTCTCGCTTTGTCACAGCTTACCCTTCCCCCTCCCCATATCCTCAAGTCCATTCTCTAGTAGGTCTGTGTCTTTATTCCCATCTTACCCCTAGGTTCTTCATGACATTTTTTTTGTCTTAAATTCCATATATATGTGTTAGCATACAGTATTTGTCTTTCTCTTTCTGACTTAATTCACTCTGTATGACAAACTCTAGGTCTATCCACCTCATTACAAATAGCTAAATTTCGTTTCTTTTAATGGCTCAGTAATATTCCATTGTATGTATGTGCCACATCTTCTTTATCCATTCATCCGATGATGGACACTTAGGTTGTTTCCATCTCCTGGCTATTGTAAATAGACCTGCTATGAACATTTTGGTACATGACTTTTTTTTTTTTTTTTGGTACTCGGGCCTCTCACTGTTGTGGCCTCTCCCATTGCGGAGCACAGGCTCCAGACATGCAGGCTCAGCGGCCATGGCTCACGGGCCCAGCCGCTCCGCGGCATGTGGGATCTTCCCGGACCGGGGCACGAACCTGTGTCCCCTGCATCGGCAGGCAGACTCCCAACCACTGCGCCACCAGGGAAACCCGGTACATGGCTTTTTGAATTATGGTTTTCTCAGGGTATATGCCCAGTAGTGGGATTGCTGGGTCATATGGTAGTTCTATTTGTAGTTTTTTAAGGAACCTCCATACTGTTCTCCATAGTGGCTGTACCAATTCACATTCCCACCAGCAGTGCAAGAGTGTTCCCTTTTCTCCACACCCTCTCCAGCATTTATTGTTTCTAGATTTTTTGATGATGGCCATTCTGACTGGTGTGAGATGATATCTCATTGTAGTTTTGATTTGCATTTCTCTAATGATTAATGATGTTGAGCATTCTTTCATGTGTTTGTTGGCAGTCTGTATATCTTCTTTGGAGAAATGTCTATTTAGGTCTTCTGCCCATTTTTGGATTGGGTTGTTTATTTTTTTGTTATTGAGCTGCATGAGCTGCCTGTAAATTTTAGAGATTAATCCTTTGTCAGTTGATTCATTTGCAAATATTTTCTCCCATTCTGAGGGTTGTCTTTTGGTCTTGTTTATGGTTTCCTTTGCTGTGCAAAAGCTTTGAAGTTTCATTAGGTCCCATTTGTTTATTTTTGTTTTTATCTCCATTACTCTAAGGAGGTGGGTCAAAAAGGATCGTGCTGTGATTTATGTCATAGAGTGTTCTGCCTATGTTTTCCTCTAAGAGTTTGATAGTTTCTGGTCTTACATTTAGGTCTTTAATCCATTTTGAGTTTATTTTTGTGTATGGTGTTACGGAGTGTTCTAATTTCATACTTTTAATGTACCTGTCCGTTTTACCCAGCACCACTTATTGAAGATGCTGTCCTTTCTTCACTGTACATTCCTACCTCCTTTATCAAAGATAAGGTGACCATATGTGTGTGGGTTTATCTCTGGGCTTTCTATCCTGTTCCATTGATCTATATTTCTGTTTTTGTGCCAGTACCATACTATCTTGATTACTGTAGCTTTGTAGTATAGTCTGAAGTCAGGGAGCCTGATTCCTCCAGGTCTGTTTTTCGTTCTCAAGATTGCTTTGGCTATTCGGGGTCTTTTGTGTTTCCATACAAATTGTGAAATTTTTTGTTCTAGTTCTGTGAAAAATACCAGTGGTAGTTTGATAGGGATTGCATTGAAACTGTAGAGTGCTTTGGGTCATAGAGTCATTTTCACAGTGTTGATTCTTCCAATCCAAAAGCATGGTATATCTCTCCATCTATTTGTATCATCTTTAATTTCTTTCATCAGTGTCTTATAATTTTCTGCATACAGGTCTTTTGTCTCCTTAGGTAGGTTTATTCCTAGATATTTTATTCTTTTTGTTGCAATGGTAAATGGGAGTGTTTTCTTGATTTCACTTTCAGATTTTTCATCATTAGTATATAGGAATGCCAGAGATTTCTGTGCATTAATTTTGTATCCTGCTACTTTACCAAATTCATTGATTAGCTCTAGTAGTTTTCTGGTAGCATCTTTAGGATTCTCTATGTATAGTATCATGTCATCTGCAAACAGTGACAGCTTTACTTCTTCTTTTCCGATTTGGATTCCTTTTATTTCCTTTTCTTCTCTGATTGCTGTGGCTAAAACTTCCAAAACTATGTTGAATAAGAGTGGTGAGAGTGGGCAACCTTGTCTTGTTCCTGACCTTAGTGGAAATGCTTTCAGTTTTTCGCCATTGAGGATGATGTTGGCTGTGGGCTTGTCATATACGGCCTTTATTATATTGAGGAAAGTTCCCTCTGTGCCTACTTTCTGCAGGGTTTTTATCATAAATGGGTGTTGAATTTTGTAGAAAGCTTTTTCTGTGTCTATTGAGATGATCATATGGTTTTTCTCCTTCAATTTGTTAATATGGTTAATCACATTGATAGATTTGCGTATATTGAAGAATCCTTGCATTCCTGGAATAAACCCCACTTGATCATGGTGTATGATCCTTTTAATGTGCTGTTGGATTCTGTTTGCTAGTATTTTGTTGAGGATTTTTGCATCTATGTTCATCAGTGATATTGGCCTGTAGTTTTCTTTCTTTGTGACATCCTTGTCTGGTTTTGGTATCAAGGTGATGGTGGCCTCGTAGAATGAGTTTGGGAGTGTTCCTCCCTCTGCTATATTTTGGAAGAGTTTGAGAAGAATAGGTGTTAGCTCTTCTCTAAATGTTTGATAGAATTCGCCTGTGAAGCCATCTGGTCCTGGGCTTTTGTTTGTTGGAAGATTTTTAATCACAGTTTCAATTTCAGTGTTTGTGATTGGTCTGTTCATATTTTCTATTTCTTCCTGATTCAGTCTTGGCAGTTTGTGCATTTCTAAGAATTTGTCCATTTCTTCCAGTTTGTCCTTTTTATTGGCATAGAGTTGCTTGTAGTAATCCCTCATGATTTTTTGTATTTCTGCAGTGTCAGTTGTTACTTCTCCTTTTTCATTTCTGATTCTATTGATTTGAGTCTTCTCCCTTTTTTTCTTGATGAGTCTGGCTAATGGTTTATCTATTTTGTTTATCTTCTCAAAGAACCAGCTTTTAGTTTTATTGATCTTTGCTATTGTTTCCTTCATTTCTTTTTCATTTATTTCTGATCTGATTTTGCTATTGTTTCCTTCATTTCTTTTTCATTTATTTCTGATCTGATTTTTTTTATTTCTTTCCTGGTGCAAGGTTAGGTTGTTTTTTCGAGATATTTCCTGTTTCTTAAGGTGGGCTTGTATTGCTATGAACTTCCCTGTTAGAACTGCTTTTGCTGCATCCCATAGGTTTTGGGTCGTCATGTCTCCATTGTCATTTGTTTCTAGGTATTTTTTTATTTCGTCTTTTATTTCTTCAGTGATCCCTTCGTTATTAAGTAGTGTATTGTTTAGCCTCCATGTGTTTGTATTTTTTACAGATCTTTTCCTGTAATTCATATCTAATCTCCTGGCGTTGTGGTCGGAAAAGATACTTGATAAAATTTCAGTTTTGTTAAATTTACCAAAGCTTGATTTGTGACCCAAGATATGATCTATCCTGGAGAATGTTCCATGAGCATTTGAGAAAAATGTGTATTTTGTTGTTTTTGGATGGAGTGTCCTATAAATATCAATTAAGTCCATCTTATTTAATGTATCATTTAAAGCTTGTGTTTCCTTATTTATTTTCATTTTGGATGATCTGTCCATTGGTGAAAGTGGGGTGTTAAAATCCCCTACTACGAATGTGTTACTGTCGATTTCCCCTTTTATGGCTGTTAGTATTTGCCTTATGTACTGATGTGCTCCTATGTTGGGTGCATAAATATTTACAATTGTTATATCTTCTTGGATTGATCGATCCCTTGATCATTATGTAGTGTCCTTCTTTGTCTCTTCTAATAGTTTTTATTTTGAAGTCTATTTCGTCTGATATGAGAATTGCTACTCCAGCTTTCTTTTGGTTTCCATTTGCATGGAATATCTTTTTCCATCCCCTTACTTTCAGTCTGTATGTGTCTCTAGGTCTTAAGTGGGTCTCTTGTAGACAGCATATATATGGGTCTTGTTTTTGTATCCATTCAGCCAATCTGTGTCTTTTGGTGGGAGCATTTAGTCCATTTACATTTAAGGTAATTATCGATATGTATGTTCCTATTCCCATTTTCTAAATTGTTTTGGGTTTGTTATTATAGGTCTTTTCCTTCTCTTGTGTTTCTTGCCTAGAGAAGTTCCTTTAGCATTTGTTGTAAAGCTGGTTTGGTGGTGCTGAACTCTCTCAGCTTTTGCTTGTCTTTAAAGGTTTTAATTTCTCTATCAAATCTGAATGAGATCCTTGCTGGGTACAGTAATCTTGTTTGTAGGTTTTTCTCCTTCATCACTTTCAGTATGTCCTGCCACTCCTTTCTGGCTTGCAGAGTTTCTGCTCAGGGATCATCTGTTAACCTTATGGGGATTCCCTTGTGTGTTATTTGTTGTTTTTCCCATGCTGCTTTTAATATGCTTTCTTTGTATTTAATTTTTGACAGTTTGATTAATATGTGTCTTGGTATATTTTTCCTTGGATTTATCCTGTATGGGACTCTCTGTGCTTCCTGGACTTGATTAACGATTTCCTTTCCCATATTATGGAAGTTTTCAACTATAATCTCTTCAAATATGTTCTTAGTCCCTTTCTTTTTCTTCTTCTGGAACCCCTATAATTCAAATGTTGGTGCATTTAATGTTGTCCCAGAGGTCTCTGAGACTGTCCTCAGTGCTTTTCATTCTTTTTTCTTTATTCTGCTCTGCAGTAGTTATTTCCACTATTTTATCTTCCAGGTCACTTATCCGTTCTTCTGCCTCAGTTATTCTGCTATTGATCCCATGTAGAGTATTTTTCATTTCGTTTATTGTGTTATTCATCATTGTTTGTTTCATCTTAAGTTCTTCTAGGTCCTTGTTAAATGTTTCTTGAATTTTGTCTAGTCTATTTCCACGATTTTGCATCACCTTTACTTTCATTATTCTGAACTCTTTTTCAGGTGTACTGCCTATTTCCTCTTCATTTGTTAGGTCTGGTGCGTTTTTATCTTGCTCCTTCATCTGCTGTGTGTTTTTCTGTCTTCTCATTTTGCTTAACTTACTGTGTTTGGGGTCTCCTTTTTGCAGGCTGCAGGTTCGTAGTTCCCGTTGTTTTTGATGTCTGTCCCCAGTGGCTATAGTAGTTTCAGTGGGTTGTGTAGGCTTCCTGGTGCAGGGGGCTAGTGCCTGTGTTCTGGTGGATGAGGCTGGATCTTGTGTGTCTGGTGGGCAGGTCCACTTCTGGTGGTGTTTTTTTGGTTGTCTGTGGACTTATTATGATTTTAGGCTAATGGGTGGGGTTGTGTTCCTGTCTTGCTAGTTGTTTGGCATAGGTTGTCCAGCACTGTAGCTTGCTGGTCGTTGAGTGAAGCTGGGTGCTGGTGTTGAGATGGAGATTTCTGGGAGATTTTTGCCGTTTGATACTATGTGGAGCTGGGAGGTCTCTTGTTGACCAGCGTCCTGAAGTTGGCTCTCCCACCTCAGAGGCACAGCACTGTCTCTTGGCTGCAGCACCAAGAACCTTTCATCCACACGGCTCAGAACAAAAGGGAGAAAAGGTAGAGAGAAAGAATTAGTAGAAGTAGGAAGGAAGGAAGGAAGGAAGGAAGGAAGGAAGGAAGGAAGGAAGGAAGGAAGAAGAAAGAAAGAAAGAAAGGAAGGAGAATGAAAGGAGGGAAGGAAGGAAGGAAGGAAGAAGGAAAGAAAGAAAGGAGGGAGGGAGGGAGGAAGGAAGGAGTGAAGGAAGGAAAAAAGAAAGAAAGAAGATACAGTAAAATAAAATAAAGTAAAATATAATAAAGTTATTAAATTAAAAAAATAATTATTTAGGAAAAAAAATGGGACAGATAGAACCTTAGGACAAATGGTGGAAGCAAAGCTATACAGACAAAATCTCACACAGAAGCATACCCATACACCCTCACTAAAAGAGGAAAAGGGGAAGAAATCATAAATCTTGCTCTCAAAATCCACCTCCTCAATTTGGGATGATTCGCTGTCTATTCATGTATTCCGCAGATGGCGGGTACATCAAGTTGATTGTGGAGCTTTAATCCTCTGCTTCTGAGGCTGCTGGGAGAGATTTCCCTTTCTCTTTGTTTCCCTTTTTCTTCTTTGTTCTCACAGCTCACAGGGGCTCAGCTTTCGATTTGGCCCTGCCTCTGCGTGTAGGTCGCTGGAGGGCGTCTGTTTTTTGCTCAGACAGGACGGGGTTAAAGGAGCCGCTGATTCGGGGGCTCTGGCTCACTCAGGCCGGGAGGAGGGAGGGGCGCGGAGTGCGGGGTGAGCCTGCGGCGGCAGAGGCCGGCGTAACATTGCACCAGCCTGAGGCCCGCCGTGCGTTCTCCCGGGGAAGTTGTCCCTGGATCCCGGGACCCTGGCATTGGCGGGCTGCACAGGCTCCCTGGAAGGGAGGTATGGATAGTGACCTGCGCTCGCACACAGGCCCCTTGGTGGCGGCCGCAGCAGCCTTAGCGTCTCTTGCCCGTCTCTGGGGTCCGCGCTTTTAGCCGCAGCCCGCGCCCGTCTCTGGAGTTCCTTTAAGCAGCGCTCTTAATCCCCTCTCCTCGCGCACCAGGAAACAAAGAGGGAAGAAAAAGTCTCTTGCCTCTTCGGCAGCTCCAGACCTTTTCCCGGACTCCCTCCTGGCTAGCCGTGGTGCACTAACCCCTTCAGGCTGTGTTCACGCGGCCAACCCCTGTCCTCTCCCGGCGCTCTGACCTTAGCTGGAGCTTCAGCTCCCAGCCCCTGCCTGCCTATGCGTGTGAGCAGACAAGCGTCTCGGGCTGGTGAGTGCTGGTCGGCACCGATCCTCTGTGCGGGAATCTCTCTGCTTTGCCCTCCGCACCCCTGTTGCTGCGCTCTCCCCTGCGGCCCCGAAGCTCCCCCCTCCGCCTCCCGCAGTCTCCGCCCGCGAAAGGGCTTCCTAGTGTGTGGAAACCTTTCCTCCTTCACAGCTTCCTCCCACTGGTGCAGGTCCCGTCCCTATTCTTTTGTCTCTGTTTTTTCTTTTTTTCTTTTGCCCTACCCAGGTACGTGGGGAGTTTCTTGCCTTTTGGGAGGTCTGAGGTCTTCTGCCAGCCTTCATTAAGTGTTCTGTAGGAGTTGCTCCACGTGTAGATGTATTTCTGGTGTATCTGTGGGGAGAAAGGTGATCTCTGCGTCTTACTCTTCCCCCATCTTCCCCTCCGCCCCGTATTTTTTCTTATAGCACATTATTTAATGGTTTTAAAACACTTCTAAATTTAAAGATTGACTTAAAAATGATTTTTGTGTAAATAGTGATTTTTTAACCCAAATGTTTATTTAGTTGACCTGAAACAGTAATTACTATTACCAAAATTAGATTATTGTTAACTGTTTGTTCCAAAGGTTGCACAGTGAATTAAAAAATGCTGTTGAAAAGCAGTTGGAAGCCATTCCCTTTGGCACAGAGATGGGAAATGAGATATGTACAGATGATGAAACAGTCAGGAATCTTCAAGAACAACTACAACTGGCCAATCAAGTGAGTGATATATGTATTGAATTATATCCTAAATAAACAGAGTTTCTAAAAAATCTATAGTCAATCATTATTTATGAATGATAATAACAGAATATTGAAATGGTTAGCATAATGATTTTCTACAGTTTGCAAAATAGTTAACAGGTAACAAAGCTTGTAATATGTGCCCTCCCTGTATGTTATAAATGTAGTTGCCATGTATATATTTTAATTGAATCATAATTCTTTTGGCATGATTTTTTAAGTGTTATAAAATATTTTAATGCCAAAGAATATTTTTAAAGAAAAGAATCAATTATCCACTTGCCTAAATTTACATTTTTATTTTCCTGTGTTTTATTTTGATACTGTTTTCTTCAATTTTAAAAGATTATAGAATTATATTTTTCTATAGTTATGCTTCTTTTAGAATTATACTTTTTCTCCTGTTTTCCTCCTTCATGGTAATTGAAATATTTGGGAAGCTATATTGTATATATCCTGTTTTCAGCACCACAATTCTTTTTGGTTATATGTAAGGGAATTTTAATTTAAAATTTTGCATCCTAGGTATCTCATATCTTTTATGGATTTTAATCCCATTCTTCTACCTTCCTGTGTGCCTCAGTTTCTTCATTTTATAAATGGGGATTAGAAATACTTTATTACAATTTTGATTTTATAATTATCTATGGAAAGTCATATTTTTTTATTCCTTGTAAATTTGGTTTTGGAATTCTTTGCTTTTGAAAGTGATATTCTGAGTTAATCAGATAGGTTGTATCTACCTTGATAAGGAGCATTATGTAGCAGTGAACTCTTTTTAATGTGTAAAGGGAAGGAATTTGAAAAATAATAGAGGCAAATATAATGAGAAAAGCATGTTCTTTACTCTGTTCTAGACTAGTATTTCACAAAGGATTTATTAATGTTGACATATAAATAAATGAAAATTAATGTAAACTTATAAATGCTTTCTGACAAGGTATTAAATACGTCTTTTGAAAGTTGTGGCAGAATATGCATTTCTTATTACTCTTTAAAAATATTGCGACAGACCATATGTAAAAGTACACCTTCAATATAGACAATGATTATTTGTCAGTCATACGTCAATAAATCCAAAAATTTTTTTAATTTATAAAAAGAAGAGTGCAAAACTAGATAGGATTCATTTTTTGTTTTGTTTCTTTTTTTGAAACTACAAATCTTATGTCTAAAAAGTATCTCCCTGTAGTACTTTTGTTGCTATAATTTCTTTTTGTTGTTGTTGTTGCTATTTGTATTGCTAAATTTTGTTCTTTTTTTTTTTAAACCGCACTTGTTCTCTCGTTTCTCACCTCTTTCTCCTCCTATCTTCTCTTGTCTTTGCCTTTCTCCATCTCCATCTTACTTGATACATATTATTTTTCTGAAGATGGAGTCCTACCTTTTTGCTACATTTTGGATCATTACTTCACAGAAGCTTTGGTGAGGTACAAGTTTTACCAGTCAAAAATGAAAAAGGAGATTTGTTAAAAACAAATTTTGCCACAATATCTGCAATGTATTTTGTATATAAGTATGGAATTGTAACTGAGTGAGAGTTTTGGCAGTTTTATAAAGTATGAATAATAGAAAATGTTAATAAATCCATAAAATAATAATGTCAGATGTTAATTCTGCTTATTACTTATACATACATGTTTATTAAACTTATTATTAAGTTCTAGTAAAACACATACAATTGTTTTGGTATCCATCACTAGATTGAAAGCCCTTTGTGTCATGCGTGAAGATTAGGTGAATCCAAACTGAATAAATTTAAAACTCAATAAAATACAATTTATAGTAGAAAATTGAGAGAAAGAGGGAGAATTCTTTATTATATTATGCTTTATTAAAGTAATGTCTAGAGAACTTAACAGAAGATTCAAATATCTTCATCCATTTCACAAATATTTATTCGGTGTCTATTATATATGAGGCGCTGTGCTTAGTATTTATCATATACAGTGCAGAATGTTGGCTGCTACTTTTGTGAAACACACAAGCTTTTGGAAGAAAAGTTTGGCCAAACTTCTTGAGTTTGGTCCCCGTTCTACTTTGTAGCTCTGTGATCTTGGGAATCTTCTTTGTGCTTCACCTTCTTCATTTATAAATGGAGATTATAATAATTCTTATTTTATGGAGTTCTTATGGTAATTAAAATTTTGAATCCCCATTAAGCACATAGGGTAATGCCTAGCACATGTGTGAGTTCATAAATCTACCTATTATTTTTATCATCTTTATCATTATTATTACTAAACAGCATGATAAAGCAGAATTAAAATCAGGTGCAAAAGGTTCTGTGTATCTCAAGTATAGTTGCTTTGGGAGCCAGTAGCACTAGTACAATATCAAGTACCTAACTAAATATTTTTAGTTTGGAGTATTTTGTTCTCGTGTAATAGTGTGATTTGTAAAAATCTTTCTGGAGGGCAGTTTGGCAGTAAGAACCCTAGAAATGTTCATATCCTTTAACCAATTAATTAGATGGTGACATCACATAGATTCTAGGAATGTGTCCTAAGAAACAGTATATAAAAATATATGAATAAATATATTCATTATAGTAATGTTTTGATAGTCAAAAATTAGAAGTTTTAGCTTAAAAACCTAAAATATGGAATCACTTAAATTGTGTTTTTTTCCAAATGATGCGTTATACATTAGTACATTGGTTCTCAAATTTTGGTTTGTATCGTAATCACCCGAGGGCTTACTGAAATAAAGATTGTCACCCCCTCCCCCAAGTTTCTGATTCAAGGAGTCTAGGATATGGCTCAGTAATTTACATTTCTAACAGGTTCTAAGGTATTGATGCTAGTCCTTTGAGAACCACTGGCTTAGGAGAATCTGGGCTTTCTTCATAGTCCAGATGATTCTTACCATCAGGCACGTTTGGGAAACTGCAGTCTTTTGAGTTATGAGGCATTTTTATGACTATTCTATTGAAAAGAAAGCAGTCTTAAGGAAATAAAATGAATTGTACAGGGTCATTCAGCCAGAATTAGAAATCCAACCCAAATTCTGGCTCCAGATTCTGCTTTTGTCTACATATTTTTAAACTACATACGTTTTAGGCAAAACTAATCAATAATTTTAAAAGTTAAGATAAAGGTTATTTTGGGAAGATTGTAGTATCTGTAAAAAAAGGGCAACTGGCTTCTAGCTGCTGGTAATAATGTTCTGTTTCTTGAACTGGGTGCTGGTTACATGGGTGCACTCACTGTACAAATGTATGATTTGTGTGTTTCTGAATGCATGTTATGCCTCAGAAATAGTTTCCTTAAAGCTTATAAGTGTATATTTATTTGAAATGTATACTCATTATGTTCCAAAAATGCATATCTTTTCACTACACCTTCTTACCTACTTACTAAAACTGAGAGAATTAGCTCTGACCTGGGATTTAAAAGCTTGGGCTTTAGGGACAAAGAGATGAAGGTTTCTTCTTGATTCTGTCAACAGCTTGCTGAGGTAACTATACTTCAATTTTTAAAAAGTACATGCAAAAAAGAAAAAAAGAGAGAGTAATGCTTTTTATATGCTAGCTTAAAGTTTCTCAACCGTTTTGGTTTCAGGACCCCTCTTCAGTATGCTTAAAAATTATTGAGGACTCCAAAGAGTTTTTTTTTGTGGGGAGTATTTATCATATTACTAATTAAAACTAAGACATTTTTAGAAACAAATGGGAGCATAAGAGTGCGTTTTGGTAGCCGTCAGAACAATGACAACATCACACAGTACATCATATAAACTTTGGAAAACTGTACTGTACACTCATGACAGGATGAGAGTGAAAAAGGCAAATAATGTCTTCATATTATTATGAACAAAATTTTTTCTTCAAGGGTCCCCCTATCACTTTTGAGAATTACTGTATTGAAAGAATAGATAATGACCTGAAAAAATTCTCATTATAAAATTCCAGGTGAAAAATAGACAATACAAACAGCACACTATGTGTTTCCCAGTTTTTTTAAAGAAAAAAAAACACAAAATTCTCCCCCCCCAAATCACATTTATAAACAAGACTACATCCAACATTCATAAAGATGTTTATATCCAGATGTTAGTATTTATTATCAGGTGCTAAAAAATATTAGGTAATTTTATTTTCTTCTCTATTTTTCTGTACTTTCCTAATTTTCTATGATAAACATTTATTACTTTAGCAGTCAGAAAAAAACCTCTTGTACTTTACCAGGGACAGTTTTCATCAGTAATTTCTATGGCTTACACTTTCTGGAACAAAAAAGTGATTGAAGGATTTTAATTTTAGCTGTTAAATCTGAATAAAAAGAAAATTTCAAAGTAAGGAATTTTCATCTTTAGGTTTATTCTCTAAATAATTTTTTAAATTAATTAATTAATTTATTTATTTTTGTCTGCGTTGGGTCTTCATTGCTGCACACGGGCTTTCTCTAGTTGCAGCGAGCGGGATCTACTCGTCGTTGTGGTGCGTGGGCTTCTCATTGCAGTGGCCTCTCCCATTGTGGAGCATGGGCTCCAGGTGCGCGGGCTTCAGTAGTTTTGGCTCGTGGGCTCTAGAGCGCAGGCTCAGTAGTTGTGGCGCACGGGCTTAGTTGCTCCGCGGCATGTGGGAACTTCCCGGACCAGGTCTCAAGCCCGCGTTGGCAGGCAGATTCTTAACTCCTGTGCCACCAGGGAAGTCCCTCTAAATAATTTTATTTACAACTTTATATCATCAAAAATATTACAACTATACGATCCTAGACAAGTTCTACTTTTATTTTGTGACTTTATATACAAGAACTAATTCTGTAGAAGAATATGATTCATTTGTACTATGCAGTAGCCTGCTAATAATTTAATGAGTTCTGAGATGTTTTTCTTTTATAGGAAAAAACTCAGGCTGTAGAACTCTGGCAGACTGTTTCTCAGGAGCTGGACAGACTACAGAAACTTTACCAGGAACATATGACTGAGGCCCAGATTCATGTAGTTGAAAGTCAAAAACAAAAGGTAATCTTGGATTTCATGGTTTTCTTGTATATCAGTAAGAAGTTGCATTCTGGAGAAACTCAGTTTTGGAGAAGAATGCCTAAGTCTCTACCACGTTATTTATGTTGGCAGTAAATTGGTCTTCAGTGGTTAGAAATCTTTTGAACACCTAAGATAATCAAAACTGTGCCTAATGTACACAGGGTTTTATAATGTGATTAGCAACGATAGCTGTATTTAGTGCTAATAAGCAGCTCTAAGATTATTATGTGTAAATGGATCTCCAAAAATTTATATTCTTGATTTTTTTACCTGGTTAAAAAAGACAAAGACTGAGCATTAGACCATGGACAGTGAAGAAGCCTGCTCAAATGTGATGACAACACTTGTGAAATGAAAATGTTAACAACCTTAAATGTGACCTTTTACTAAAATGTGAAGTTTGTCTAACATAATTTAAGCAGAATAGGATTTTACAATAGGAAGACTCTTAATGGTTATTAAGGACTTCTTTCTATCCAAAGCAAGAAATATTTTATATTCTTTAAAGTGAACATATAGCTTTTGCTTTATACCTCTGTTGACAAGAACGTACTATCTCACAAGACCATCCATTCTATTGGAAAATCTACCTCCCTTATCTTTCCATTGATTCTTTTTCTGCTAGGTACATTGAAATCTATGGAGAAATTCCAATTCTGATTCCTTTCCTGTAGATTTTTGAGAAGACAGCTGTCTAAATATACTGGTTATCATGCCTCTCTTCAACTCTCATTTATAGACTTTTCAAATTCCAGTTTATGACTGTTCCTATTATTATCACTGTAACTAGGAATTTCTACGTAAAGAAGTCATAATAATACTTAATGATGCTTTGCAGTTTACAAAATGATTTTTCTATACATGCCCTGGTTTGAAAATAATCCACATGTAGTCTGTGCTGTAACACGTACCTCTGGGATCTGGGAACCATTTCTAATATAAGTTTGTTCTTTTAAGGCTGTTTTTTCATTAGGTTAATCAACTAAGCCATTGGGTTTAGGGAATTGTTTTCCACTTGAATAAGATCATTCTTATGCTATAGCTTTGCAATTAGGGTTTTTTTCTTTCCTTTTTTTTCTTTGGCTGCACCTCTTCAGCAAGTGGGGTCTTAGTTCCCCGACCAGGGATTGAACCCATGTCCCCTGCATTGGAAGGCGGATTCTTAACCCCTGGACCACTAGGGAAGTTCCTGCAGTTAGGGTTTTTTTGTGTTTGTTTGTTTGTTTGTTTTTGTATACAACTTAACAAATAATACTCTGTCCTTATTTCCCTAGTTATCCATCAATCTTGAATTCTGTCATCTGATGTATGATGTTTAATCCGATCATAACAGATAATCAAAAAATTTAAAACTTGCGGGGCATTCAAGCCATGAGAATTTTAAAGAAGGAGGAAAGGCACAGTAACTCCTGTGCTGTGGTTTGTACTGTAGGTTTTGAATAGGCTTGAATATGGTTTGTCAATATTGGGTAAGGTCTCCCTAGCATATCTATCTACTAATGGATTGATTTCTAGAAATAATGATTTCACGTAAAACATAAATAGCTATACATTAGTTTCCACATTGCCACCTTATTTAATTTTGTAATCATTAAAAAATTTTTATCTTTATTTCTTCAACTGTTAATTCACACAGTACTTGTGAGAAGAAATACAATTGATGTCATCTAGATTTAGGCATAATGATTTTAGCCTTGATTTTAGTTTAATTTTAAATATGGGTTGCAAACAAAATGCTATTTATGTATTGCCTCTTCCTACTACAGGATCAGCTGACCAATTTTCAGCAACTGACCAAGCAACTTCATGTAACTAATGAGAACGCAGAAATGGTAAGTGAAAATATCCATTTAATGCACTTGTTATATAAACTAGAAATTGTCACTATAAGTAATAATGTTTATTTTTGCTAAGGCAAATCAGCAAGAAAAAAATACTTGAAATTAAAATAGGTAAGCAGTATCCTTTTCTTTTTATCTGTCTTTTTCTTTCACATTCAGCAGCATGACATGAGGGTTCACACTGGTTTCCAGAGATTTAAAGCTAACATCTATCTGAAATATATCCTAATCTGAAAATACTCTTAGAATCCTTGGTAAGATTTCCTGAGAGTAATCTCGACTGTGAGCTCCTCAAGAGTAGGACTCATGCTTTGTTCTTAGTATTTCATCTAGAACATAGTTAGGTATACACTAAGAATGGTGGAACTTTTAGACAAATGGTAACCCAAATCCTTAAAAACAATAAAACACTAAGAGTCATTTGTTAGTTGATTGACCACCACTCACCTAAATTGCTACACCTAAATTTCCCTTTAATTTTTTCCCAAAAGAAATAAAATTAGCCTTCCCAGTTCTGCTCTTTACCTTTCTCCCCACCTCTCACTTTTATTTTCTTATTCTCTTCTTTGCCTTCTTGGAATTTTATTTCACCTCATTGTTGAATAATAGGATTATGACATCCCAGGTAATTTGTCTCTTTCCTTTCTTCATTTTGCTTAGTTTCCCTGCTAATTCAGAATTAGCAGGGTAGTACCTAATAAAAATGTCTTTGTTTAAGAGTGGAGTTGTACCATCAAAAGTAAGTTTATCCAATTTTATTGTACTTAAAAAAACTTTCTACTTTAACCATGTAAAAAATTATTACATAAATTTCTCCCTATTTTACTTAATGTTAACGTTTGGAATTGCTAATCACTTATAATTTTTGATAATATACTTCTTAGAGTTTTAAAATAGTATTAAAGTACTCCAAAATAAAATGATGACTGATTTCCTTAATTAAGAAATCCTGGGCTTGCCTGGTGGTGCAGTGGTTGAGAGTCCGCCTGCCGATACAGGGGACGCGGGTTTGTGCCCCGGTCCGCGAAGATCCCACATGCCGCAGAGCGCCTAGGCCCGTGAGCCATGGCCGCTGAGCCTGTGCATCCGGAGCCTGTGCTCTGCAACGGTAGAGGCCACAACAATGAGAGGCCCGCGTACCGCAAAAAAAAAAAAAAGAAAGAAATCCTGTTTCTACATGACATTAATAGTTTAACCTACCATAACAATTGTTTATTCTCTTTTTCAGTATTTCCTACAATTGTGCAGATTACATAATCCTTTGGCATTTTGTACCACAGGGCCCATATTTTATTATATACAGCCCCAAATCATTCTGATGTAAATCATAGAAAAACATATTTGAATATTTACAGGACATACTTTAAAAATTTCTAAGGCATTCATAGTTTTAGGCCAAAACTAAGAATAATAAGCTATGGATACAGTAAAAGTGATAAGAAAGTGACAAGTTGGATTAAGCATTGTGTTATAAACAGCAAAGAAAAGACTACCCTGGTTGTTAAAATAGAGGAAATTGGCTAAGAGAAATTTTTAAGACTTGATTTTTTCTTAATGTATCAGTCGTTAAGGTATTAAACGTGACTCTACTAAGTGTAAAGGAGGTTTAAGTGATGGTAAAGATTTTGTAAAGTCTCAAAGAGCATTCAGAGCATGGTCATAGGAGCAAGTTTGAGTCAAAATCAAATAATTTCCATTAAAAAGTTTTCTGATTACATGAATAAACTCATGAAATGAATAGGCTCCTATAGATGTACAATGAATTGATGAGTATATAACAAGTACATAAAATCTTTTATAACCAGTGTACTTTAGTGACATGCAGAAGGTAAAATGCCCTGACCCGAATGGTACCTAAAAATACAAGTTTATATTTATTTATTTTTACTGTAGATGCAATAAGAGTTTACATTTCCTAGAAATTCTCTTTACTGAAATCATATTTTTCTTGAGATTTACTCATCTCTATAAAGTAACTCAAAAATATTTGTTAATTGCATACTAAGTTCCTTCTACTGCTATAGTTTCTCTAGTTGCAAAAAAATGTGCATCTATCCACAAAGCCCCTGTCTAGTTGGAAAAACAGAAATGACATATGAAATAATCGGTGAATAAGGCGCTAAGATGAATGATTGAAAGGGATTCTCTGAACCTTTATGAATCTCCAGATTCTATAGTATTGATATAGTATATAATTATTTTGTGATTGTAAATACAGAGCATCATAAAGCCATATTCAGATGCAGTTGTTGAGCTCTTACTAGGCTTGCTAGCAAGTTATGTGTGTTTGTTCCCAACACCAGCTTTTTAAAATTCACGATTCTAATTTATACTTCTGCTAATTACTCTACATAATCTACCCTTAAGGTGCTCCCAAATAATAAAAAACACAAGCATTAATTATGCCAGTTCCAAGACTATATATAGTAAAACATGAATGGTACATTATAAACATTATAAAAGGGAATCAATTTGGTCTGAAGTCGTTGAGGTAGCTTTACAGGAGAATTTGAAATGATATTAAAGATCATCCTTTCCCTCAAGTGATATAGGCATCCTTCTATTAAATGCTTTACAGTTGAGATGATCCTCTAGCCTCTGCTTTGAATATCTCCTGTAAGACATCTTGTCATTTCCCCAAAGAGCCTGTTCATTCGAACTCTGATTATTAGAAAGTTAAAATCTCTCTTACCAGGCTTCCTCCCACTGACATTTGGTTTTATCTTTGGGAGTAACATAGAACAAGCTCAATTCTTTTTTAAGTCAACCCTTCAGTTATTTGCATATAATCATATGTTTGTTGTAACTCATGCCCAGTGTTACAGTTTTTTGTTTTGTTTTGTTTTGTTTTAACTTTTCTGGTGTGGTGTAATTTACCTACCTTTCATTATTCTATCCCTCTTTCTCTGCATGCCATAATTGGTCTCTTAAATTGTGGTCTGTGAATTGAATACTAAATTCTGTTCTGGAGTAGTTTACTTCCCGAGATAAAGATAAAGATGCAGTCCTCAGACTCTCTTTCATGTCTCAGTTAAGGCATTGATTCATTCACTCATTCGTTCCTCAAAGGTATAAGTGCTTAGAATGTACTGAATCATGTGCTAGATGCTGGGAGTTCTGGGTGCAGCTGGTCTTCGAAAACAGGCACATGTTGTAGCCAGGAATATACGTAGACTTTAAACATAGTACTTAAGTACGGTGCAATGTGCATTGTAAAAGTATATGTAAAGTTTTATCAAAATGCAAAAAGGGGGCTTCCCTGGTGGCGCAGTGCTTGAGAGTCCGCCTGCCGATGCAGGAGACGCGGGTTCGTGCCCCGTTTCGGGAAGAGCCCACATGCCGCGGAGCAGCTGGGCCGGTGAGCCATGGCCACTGAGCCTGCGCGTCCGGAGCCTGTGCTCCGCAAATGGGAGAGGCCACCACAGTGAGAGGCCCGCATAACGCAAGAAAAAAAAAAAAAAAAAAAAATGCAAAAAGGAAGCAATCAGTTTTGCCTTAGAGTGACCACACGGGTTATGCAGGGATGAATGCTGGCTGAATGAGGACATCCCAAGTAGAGGGAAATAGAAAAGTGTATTAAAAATATGAAGTCAATGAAGTTGGGGTAAAACCAGCACTTAGAGAAGATAATCAATTCCCTTAGAAAATTTTATTCTACAGTTGGAAGACTGCTTCATAACTTACTTTAGCATTAGCAGACCCTGAGGAAAGGGTTCCAGAGCATGTCATTTATTTGGGAGATAATACCATGAAAAGCCAGTAGGGGAGTGGAGAAACAAGACTAGGAAGGGAAGAGAAGGCAGCCAATAAAGGGTTTTTAACAATCAAGCAAATTAACACTGTGGGTAACTGAAACTTAATCCTACTGCTGAACTGTGGAAGCCAGTAAAGAAACAGCCTCAGTTATTCCACCACGGGGCATGGGAGTTGGGGATTTTTACCCACCAATTCCATTCGGTCATTGTTTTGGGGCTCTTACAGAACAGGCTGGGGGCATGAATTCTGCACCACCTATATAGCCTTCTGCATAGTTTGGTGAGCAAAGGAGGCTCAGAAGGCCAGAAAAAGCCAGAGGACACAGAAATGCAAATGCAGGTAGTTTGAAGTGAAGCAGGTGTCCACTGAAGCAGTGAAGGCAGGGAAAGATGGCCAGGGTTATATTTTATCATTTAAAAAATCTTATCATTATCATGACTTCATTTCATTTTTTCCTACTCATATACCCTGTAGTTAGTCTTTAAAGATACAGTTTTAAATGTTCTGATACTGAATGTTTCTATTTTTTTTCTTTTGGCAGACTAATCAACACTTTTTGAAAACAGTAACTGAACAAAATGTGGAAATTGAGCAACTCCGAAAACAACTTAGGTATTTTCAAAAATGATTTTTGTTATTAACTTTTCTTCAGGGGAAGCACTGGTGTCATAATTTTTCCTGTGAGTGTTATTTTTTCCTCCCTTTTAAGCTGCTGTCAGTAACTTCTTGTGTGCATGATATTTTGGGACAAGAAGAAACTGAAATCAAGGCTATTAGGCGACAACTATAATTCATATATGTGAAGGGCTGTTCCATGATGGCAAAACTAGTGCTTATGGAAGAAAATCAGTCCTCTTCCTGGGACTTCTGGGAACCAAGCCAGCCCCTCCATCAGCCCCCAAGGCCTTGCTTTCTGGACACCCCAGGTCCCATTGGCCTCTAGACAGTCTTCCCACCAGAGCCCCGCCCTCCTCCGGGGGCTGTCTGTAATGGCCCGCAGATCCCCAATTCCCGGATCCCCTCTTCCCCACCCCCAGGGAGGGGCAGAATAAATGTTTATATGGATTTTAGAGCTCAAAAAAAAAAAGAAAGAAAGAAAATCAGTCCTCTTAAAAAAGTTTTCTACACCTATCTTTCTTTGTATTCTCCCATAAGCAGACCCTGAGAGTTTGAAAGCACGTAGTTTATTTAGAGGTGATACCAGTAGAGGTAATACCAGGAGAGGAGTGGGGAAGTGAGATAGGGAAGGGGAGGAGAAGGCAGCCAATAAGGGGTTTTTAAAAACCAGGCAACTTAATACCGTATGTCTATATTATGGTCCAGTGGTTTAAAAATCATTGCATCAATAGACTTAACGGGAAAAACTCTAAATGACAAAAAAAACATTTTTTCACATTTCATTCCCCTTAGTCATAATACTTAAAATTCAGAAGCTTAGTCATATAAGGTTTTTTGCTGTGATTCTGTCATGTAGAAGTATCTTTAAATTGTAATGTAAATTTATATTTTATAAAAATTGTAAGTTACTGTTTGTTAAATGAACCTTGCTATTTATTTTTCCTACCATTATGTATTTTGCCCTGCAAATGCATTATATTGGTTTTGTTTTAAAGGAAAACTTATTTCACGAAATTATTTTTTATTTTACAAAATTTTATACACTAATTTTCATATTTTTATCTTATTACCTTCATGAACTTTTAAATTTAATAAATTCACCTTCTTTTCTCCTAGACATTTTTACTTGTTGGCTCTTACTTAGTTTTCTTATTTCTTTCAGAGTTATTGATTTTGCAGTTTAAAATACTAATGATTTATTTAATTGCAAGATCTTCTTCCTCTTTTTTTCAAAATAGAAATGGCTTTTTAAATTATAATAGTAATGGAAGTTCATTATAAAAATACTTTAGATAGTGTGAAAATATATCAAATTGCAGTACAATTCTGACAGTAAGTTATTACAGACTCCACAGGTTAAGAGCACAATCCCCAATGTGACTACACTCACTCAGATGCCAGCCGCAAGTTCAGGGGTCCCCGGGCCACTCATACCTCTGACCAATTGAATACAAATGTGGGTGTTCTCACTAAACCCCCAGGCTCAATAGTTCTTGAAAATGGCTCAGGGAACTCAGGAAAGCACCATACTTGTGATTAAAATTTTATTATAAAGGACATAAATCAAAACCAGCCAAAAGAAGAGACTTAACTGGGTGAGATCTAGGAAGGTCCCAAAATCAGAGCTTCTGTGTCCTCTGCCCATGGAATCAAGGTGTGTCAACATCCTGGCACAGCAGTGTGTTCGCTAACCAGGAATCTCACCTAAGCCTCAGTGTCCCGAGTTTTTATTGGGGTTTCATTATGTGCATTTGACTTATATTCAATGTAAATAGATTTATATTACAATTAAATGGTATTTATAATAACTGCATCATAGAGCAAAACCTTATATGAATAAGCTGAATTTTAAGTATTATGACTGATCGAATGAATCATTGATCACTTGATTGAACTTAATCTCCAGACCTCCTTCCCTCCCTGAGAGTCAGGAGGTTGGGCCTGTATCAGTCAGGTGGCTCAAAGCTCCAACCCTCTAATTACATGGGGCCTACCGGTGAGTCATTTCATTAGCATAAACTCAGGAGTAGTCCCAAGTGCCTACCATGAATAACAAAGATACTGCTATTACTTGGGAAATTCCAAGGGTTTATATTCTCCATCCTAGAAACTTAGACAAAGACCAGACAAATTCTTTATTATACAACTCTTTTTAAGTGGAAAATAAAAATCTCATAATTCCATTATTTAGAGTTAACTATTATTAACTTTTTAAATGTATAACTTAGGTTTGTGTATTTAAGTATGTTAGTTAAAAAAAGGGAGGATGATATACACACTGTCTAATAGCCTAATTGTTTTTTCTTATAGATTATATGAATATCATATCAATATTATCAACCATAACATTATATAGTATACTATTATATGGATGTGCTATATTTATTAGTTAAATTCTTATTCACTTTCCACTGTGAAAAAGGCTACTTTTTCATTGAACATTACAATTAGAGCAGTTTTAGAACAGTAGATACATAATAGTTAGCCATAAGTTAGTCTTGGATGTTATTATTGTTTATTGTTATTATTAAATAAAATTTTAGTACTACTAAAGAAATTAAAGTGAATCTTATTTAATTAAGACATTTAAAAGAAAGGCCAACTTGGTTGAATGTTTTGTTATACACTTTTTTAAACTTCCTTTTAAAATTGTTTTATGATAAAAACACTAGACCCTAAAGCATAAACTGACAGAAATATAAGGCATGGTAGAACAAGTCCATAATCATAGTAAGGATTTTAACTCTTTAAGTGACTGATAGATATAGAAGATGTGATTTATGTGATTAACAACTTGATCTAACAGACATCTCTGAATCATTGAACCCATTTATTTAATAAATATCTAGCAAGCATCTACTATTTCCAGGCTCTACACCTGGAGTATATCAATGTATAATACAGTTGAAGACTTCTGTCCTTTTGGAACTTACATCCAGCAGGAGCAAGCAGACAATAAACACAATATCTCAGTAGGTTAGGAGGCAATTAGTGCTAGAGAAGAACAAAACAGAACAAAAGATCAGGATGAGAGATCTGGAGTGCTAGGGGCAGTGGTGAAGTTGCCGTTTATTTTTAATAGAGTATTCAAAGTAAGCCTCCCTAAGAGGTTGAGATTTGAACAAAGACTTGAAGGATGTGAACAAATAATCCATGCAATACAGGGAAAGTGTCTAGAGTAAAGAACTTGCCATTGCAGAGGTGGAAATATGCTTGGGGAACAGCAAGGAAGCTAGATGCCTCTTATCTATTGCTGAGTAACAAACCATTGCAAAACTTGGTGACTCAAAACAATAACTTATTTAGATTATGATTTGGGAGAGAAGAGAACAGGCTTTCTGGTCTGGGCCTGCAGGGCTGATATCTACTGAACTTGTCTATTTGTCTCTAGCCAGCTGGTCGGTCTGCTAGCAGGATGGTTTGGTAGTTAGCAGCAGATGATAAACCTGTCTGGCAATTGGCAGTCTCTTCACCAGGTCAACAAGGCACATCTTACTTCTTCACTTGGCCATTCCCCAGAATAGGAAGAGAGCAAATCCCAACGTACAAATACTTTCCAGGTCTCTCTTGGATCATATGGGGTTGACCGAAAAGTGCCTTTGGTTTTTAAATAAGAATAAAAGACACATTTTTCATTTTCACCAAAACTTTATTGAACAATGTATTCACCCTTTTGTTCCACTACCTTCTGCCTTTTTTCAGGCAGCTTCATAATTCCATCTTCCCAAAACTTTTTATCTTTTTGAGCAAAGAACTATTCTAGATGTCTTTTACAGTCTTCCGGGGAATTGAAATTCATTCCATTAAGGGAATTTTGTAAAGACTGAAATAAATGGAAGTCTGAAGATGCAATGTCTGGCGAATATGGCGGATGAATCAGAACTTCCCAGCCAAGCCGTAACTGTTTTTTGCCTGGTCATCAAAGAAACATGCGGTCTTGCATTATCCTGATAGAAGATTATACATTTTCTGTTGACTAATTCTGGACGCTTTTCATCGAGTGCTGCTTTCAGTTGGTCTAACTGGGAGCAGTACTTATTGGAATTAATCCTTTGGTTTTCCGGAAGGAGCTCATAATAGAGGACTCCCTTCCAATCCTATCATATACACAACATCACCTTCTTTGGATGAAGACCAGCCTTTGGTGTGGTTGATGGTGGTTCATTTCACTTGCCCCATGATCTCTCCCATTCCACATTATTGTGCAGTATCCACTTTTTATCACCTGTCACAATTTGTTTTAAAAACGGAACGTTTTCATTACTTTTAAGTATAGAATCACATGTGGAAATATGGTCAAGGTTTTTTTCACTTATGTGGAACCCAAACATCAAAGCGATGAACATAACCAAGCTGGTGCAAATGATTTTCAACGCTTGATTTGGATATTTTGAGTATTTTGGCTATCTCTCGCATGGTATAACATTGATTGTTCTCACTTAATGTCTCGATTTGATCGCTATCAACTTCAACTGGTATACCTGACCGTGGAGGATCGCCCAGCAAGAAATCTCCAGCACGAAACTTCTCAAACCACGTTTGACATGTTCAATCAGTCATAGCACCTTCTCCATACACTGCACAAATCTTTTTTGTGTTCCGTTTTTACCTTTTATGAAATAAATAAAGCATAATATGCCAAAAATGTTGCTTTTTTCCTTCCGTCTTCAATATTAAAACGGCTACACAAAAATTCACCAATTTTGATGTCTTTTTTTAAATGCACACTGATACGACAGCTGTCACATACAATCTAATAAAATTATTTCAAATGAAGTTAAAGACAACTAAGTGTGACTAGAGCCATCTTATGGGAAAAACTGAACGAACCTTTTAGCCAACCCGATTTTTGGTAATTTCTCATGGCAAAGCAAGTCACATGGTCAACCCAAATTCAAAGGATAGGGAAAAAGATACCCCTTTTGATGGGAAGATTTTCAACATCATGTTGCAAAGATGTGAATGAGAGAGGGAAGAATTTTGGACCGCTTTTACAGTTTCTAACGCTAGTATATCTGGAACACAGTAAACTAGGAAGAGGGTAGTAGGAGATAAGGTCAGAAATGTTACAGACGGTAGGAAACAAGGTGATATGGGGCCTTGTAGGCCATCATGAGGACTTTGACTTTTTTACTATGGATGAAATAGAAATAGGTTTTAACAGAAGATTGACATGATCTGATTTATATTTTAATGGGATTGATCACTCTGACTGCCGTATTGAAAATAGACTTGTAGAGAGGCAAAATATGGAAGCAGGGAGACTCATTCCAGCTGGATATCAGTTAAATACCCAAAGTAGTTTATGAGTGTACGTGTTCTGAAAAATGTTAGAAATAATAACTTTAGTAACTAAAGAGAAAAATAAGGTTTAACTAGGTGTTGAGTTATAGTAAACATTATTATTAAAAATCAATGGTGAGAAGATGGATCAGTGCTTTCGCCTGTTCCTCCTGCTAAGAACAACTAAAACCCCAGGACATAAATACAAAACAAACATAGGAAGACCGAAAGGTGGAGAGAAGAAAGCAGATTGGCTAGGTGCCTCAGGATCCAAGGAATGACACTGTGGTCGGTTCCCTTGACTTTTTGATTTGAGTTTTTTTTTTGCTTTTTTGCCCCATATATCCCAGAGTTGGAACAGAAGAAGCCAGCAATCTGACAATACCAACAAGGCACAGACCAAAAAAGAAAAGTGCCAACAAAGACTTTCTCCCTCTAGCCAAAGGACCAGGAAAGGAGAAGCCAAGCATGACAAAAAACTTTGAACAATCTCTCTACTCTAGCCAGGTACCAAAGGAAAAAAACTATGGACCCACCTGTACCCATCCTAGAAAGGCCTAGTAGGGAGTTTGGACTTCTACCTCTACCTCACAGTAAAAGACAGCACCTTATTCCCCCAAAAGAAAGTATCAGAGGAGATAAACTAAAATAATCTAAAACCTGTTTGTTAGGTTGCTATCAAAGTCACTCATCATGCCAAGAATGAGGAAAATCTCATTTCAAATGAAAAAGACAATCAGTAGACCCAACACTTAGATGACAGAGATGTTAAAATTATGTGACAAAAATTTTAAACAGCCATCATAAAATGCATTAATGAGAAATTATGAACAAGCTTGAAACAAATGAAAAACGTTCCCAACAAGGAAATGGAAAGTCTCAGCAAGGAAATATAAGATATGCAGATGAACTAAACGAAAAATTTAGTTGGTTGGGAACATTAAATTCTCTAATGAGAATAAGTCTTCCCACATTTTTAAAATCAGTCTTAATAGAGTTCATATTAAAACCCCTATAGTGTGTGTGTGTGTGTATGTGTGTGAGAGAGAAACTTGATAATCTGATCCTAACATCATGAAATGGTAAAGTGTCATTTATGAAAACAATTCTATAGAAGAATAAAATGCAATGTTATTTACAAGAACTTGAGTTTGGCAACATAGAACAGAAGGAAGAATATATGTATGGTTTAGTACATGACAGAGGTGGCATTATAGATCAGTAGGGAAACAATCATGTTAGGAATTGTTGCTATCTATGGAAAAAAAAAGTGAGAAGTTTTGCTTTTCACATTTAGGCATTTACATGGTTTTATGGATTAAATAAGTAAATGTAAAAATCAAAAGCTTTGCAGATTTTAAAATATCTGAAAATCTCCCTTTAATAAATTTTGCTAGGGAAGTACTTCTTAATCAAAATTTAAATGCAAGACAAAAAGGAAAAGATTGATATATTTGAGTATGTTACAATGTAAAACTTCTGTTACAAAAATTAATATAAGTCAAATGAAAAGGCAACCCACAGTCTGTGAGAAGACATTTGCAATGCACATAACTGACAGCATATTAGTGTTGAGGATACATTACCTAAGCATCAATAAAAATAAAAATCCATAGACTATTGGGCAAAGGATATGAACAAACGTTTCAGAAGTCATAGCAGTCAGGAAGATGCAAGTTAAATAATGAGATACTACATCAGACCCAGTTATCAATGTCAAAAATATAATGTGGAGTGTAATAATAACAAGGTACAAAAGAAGACTGCAGTATTATGCAATTCATATACATTTCAAATGTTTTAATCAATAATGTGTATTGATTATATGTATGTTTTAGTTATATAATATATATATATTCATATTGTCATATATAGTAAAATAATGTTAAAGTATGTGTGTGTACATATATATACACATATTCGTATATATATCTATATATAGTGTGTGTGCACACGCATATGATATTAAAGAATTAAATAAAAACATTTCCAGAAATAGTATGCCCTAATTTCAAGTTAGTGATTATGTCTAGTGATTGTCTACAAGTAGATTATTTGTAGAAGTAGGGAATTATAGGTGGCCTAGGTGTCTGTCACTAAGGAAATGGATAGTAAAATGTGGTAATTGCATCCCATGGAATACTGTGCATCATTTAGAAACATGTATTTACATGTAAAGATGTAGAAACGGCAGCATAGGTAGATCTAGAAAACAAGGTTTATATTAAGAAAGTAAAAAGAGGGCTTCCCTGGTGGTGCAGTGGTTGAGAATCTGCCTGCTAATGCAGGGGACACGGGTTCGTGCCCTGGTCCAGGAAGATCCCACATGCCGCGGAGCAACTAGGCCCGTGGGCCACAACTACTGAGCTTGCGCGTCTGGAGCCTGTGCTCCTCAACAAGAGAGGCCGCGATAGTGAGAGGCCCGCGCACTGCGATGAAGAGTGGCCCCCGCTTGCCACACCTAGAGAAAGCCCTCGCACAGAAACGAAGACCCAGCACAGCAAAAATAAATTAATTAATTAATAAACTCCTGCCCCCAAAATCTTCTAAAAAAAAAAAAGAAAAAAAAAAAAGAAAGTAAAAAGAGATATGGGTCTATAGTACAAAAACACATACATGCAAATAACAATGTATGTTTTACCAGTATATGGATATATCCATGGATATATCACATTTTAATGTGAACCTACAAAATGAAGGGGAATGAGAGAGCGATTGGGAATGAAGAGAAAAACAACGAAAATAAATAAGAGCAGGTCTTTCACAGCTAATGGTCATGGGTAGATAATGGGGTTATGAAAAGAATACTGTGATTAACTCAACTCTGCACTCAAGGTTCAAAAAAGAGTAGAAGAAAAAAGAGAATATGAGAGTTATGTTATATGTGGGATAAGTCTGGGTGTGGAGATTTTGGAAGGAAAATGAGTAAGGAAACTGGCTCATAAAGACCGCTATGATATGATGATAATGAAAATAGAAAATAAAAATGCAAATAAAAGGCTATATATAGAGAAAATGGTGATATTGGGCTAAAGGATGGGAAAAATCATGAAATTTTATGGCTAAAGTTATCTTAATCATTTAGTTCAAGTTCCTAAATTTATGGAAGAAAACCAAACTGAACCAAAGTCACAGAAATTGTTTTGTCCAGGGTTGCACCACAAATTCAGAGGAGCCAAATTAGAACTTGCATCTTGTAATTGCTCATCTAGTGAGTTTCTAAGCCGGACTTTCTGACAGTATTCACAGCAGTAAGGTTGATTGTTAAAGAAAGAATGATGAGTGGATACATTGTTTTTTGACAACTGTGTCATTTGGCTTTTGGACATTTGGGCCTAAAGATTATAAATTGGAGATTAACACAGCTAGTTTGGGTTTTCTAAAGCCTAAAATGTCTTAAGTGTTTAATTGTCCATGAGCAACTTTGCCATAATATTTACTGACAATATTCCATAGCTTAACACTAAGCAGTTCAGAGTTGTATACATAAAACTATGCTTGCTTTTCCTGCCACAGATTTGAAGGAACATAAGGATAAGCAGATGCTTCTTTTAGGGAAAAGGATGTTGCTTTCAAGTTTGACAGATTCTGAATGATGGGCATATTGATATTACCAGAATTTAGGTTTTGAGATGCCCTATATATCCATGCCAAGGATAACTACATTAGAAACTCTTTAAACACTAGCTTTGTTTAAGTTTGTACTTAAACTGAAAACATATTAGTTTCATTTGTTGTCTGATGTTATGGCGCAAAAAAAAAATGAGAATCATGTGAATTTATAATTAAAGCTTTTATCGTTTTCCTTTTTGAGAGTTTCTGCTGATACCCTATCATAGCAGGGAAAACTTGTCAGCCTAGTTTCAAAGAACCTTCATTCACCTGGTCCTTCCCAACCCTCTAGTTATGTATAATAGTCATTTTGCTGTTTCTCATGTAAGAACTTTTGGTTCCTTCCTGTTTGCCTTTGATCATTATTCTGTTTTGTAGAAAATTTATAATTTTCTAAATCTGGTTAAAACTTGCCTTCTCCAGGAAGACGTCTCTGGTTCATTCCGCCAGATTTTTACTCTTCTTTTCTTGTGGATATACTGAACATTTATTCATTTTAACTGAGATTGTATGCTGTTTTTCTTCAGGTGATTTTTTTGTCATATATATTTGTTTATAATGTGTATCTAGCTGAGTTATGGAAATAGTTTTCAAGCCATATGTGCTCAGATTTCATATCTGCCTTGTAAAATCTTTGAAGGAAAGGATTTCATTTGTGTATATCTTTCAGGAATAACCAGTATTACCTTTGTAAAAGAATGTACTGTAAAGATTGACTCTAAAGCATTTGCACAGGGGTTCATATTATCCTCTCATCAGAGTGGCATTATCAGAATATTTATTAGAAAAAACTTTTAGCCACTAAGGAATGATCTCATTAGCAGCCATAGATAACTGTTTTCATATAAACAATCTATAACTTATCAATCTGTTTATTTTGTATTTATTGAGAACTTATAGAGATATGTGCTCTGAGTTTAGAAATAGTCTTTAATAAGTTTTTGTATGATGTGACAGCCTCAAAATAGTTGAAATTTGACCTGTTTCATCTCATGTACACTTTTGTGGCTTCAATAATCTCTAAAGGTAAGAGCCCATTAAATTTTTGTAGCTTGAGGTTCTCCTGGTTATCTCCACCCAGATAGGTCAGTAGCACTAAACTAAGCTTGTTATTATATCTCCTGAATCTTCCCTTTGTATTTATAAATGGCATCATCCAGTTTCTGCTTCAGAAAACTAGGAGGTATCCTAAATTCTTTTCTGTCCCAACTCTACTTTCTAAATGTCTCTCAGATCTTTCACCTCTGCATCATTATATTGTTATTGCCTTTGCTCAATCCGTCATCTCATCTGAGCTACTGCAGTAACCTCCAATTTGGCTTACCTCTTCTCCATCTTCCTTCTTTTTTGTACTGTCATCAAAGTGATCTTTCAAAAATAGAATCTGAACATGTCAATCTCCTTCAGTGGCTACAAAATGCCTATGGGATATAATCCAAATTTTCTAGCATGACATGAAGTCTTCTACGACCTGACCCCTGGCTACTTAACTCTGTATCTTGTCACCCTGCATCTCAATTTCCTGAACTATTGTTGGTTTCCCAAACAAGCCATGCTATTTCATAAATCCCTACCTTTGATCACATTGTTCAGGCTGCCTAAAATACCCTTTCCTGATAAATGTCTTCTCAACTTTCAAGGTTCAGAAGTGTCCTATTTTCTAGAAATCGTTTTCTGAATCTGTGTTTCTTCCTCCCCAGGTAGAACCAAACATGCCTTCCTTTGTGCCTCAGCTGTAGACTGCACATGTATCTGTCACAGTATTTTTAACACTTTAATGTACTTAATTCTTTGCAAATCAATCTTTCTTTGCTAGTTTTTAAGCTCCTTAAAGGCGTGGATCATAATTTAGCCTTTTTACCTTGCCATCATCTAAGACAGTGCTAGATACATGGCAAGTGCTCAAAAAAACCTTTTTGAGTCATTAAGTCAGTTAATTAATTAAATTGCACTTCACCAGAGGGGCAAAGCTGAACTAATTTACGTGGGTTTTCTATTTGTGTATTTTGCCTTTGATCTTTTGGGGCACAACTGTCATTATTTAGAAAATTATATTTTATATTCTTCACCCATGCAGTAACATGTGTCCAGTTAGTAGTCCTGTGTGATGAAGTCTTGTGCCATCCTGCTTTATCTTGCCCAGTCGTGAATCATCATTTTGTCCACTGTATCCCACCGTATCCCATCACTTATGGGGTCTCGGCTATCACATTGACACTCAGAGTATTGCAGTGCTTGTGTTCAAGTAACCCTTATTTTACTTAATAATGGCCCCAAAGCACACAAGTAGTGATGCTGGCAATTCAGATATGCCAAAGAGAAACTTTAAAGTACTTCCTTTAATGAAGAGGTGAAATCTCTCTATTTAATAAAGAAAGAAAAAAATCTTCCGCTGAGGTTGCTAAGATCAATGGTAAAAACGAATCTTCTATCCGTAAAATTGTGAAGGAGAAAGAAGTTCATGCTGATTTTGCTGTTGCACCTCAAACTGCAAAAGTTACAGCCATAGTACATGATAAGTGTTAGTTAAGATGAAAAAGGCATTAAATTTGTACAATGAGAGAGAGAGAAAAAGACCACATTCACATAACTTTTATTACAGTATATTGTTATAATTGTTTTATTAGTTATTGTCAGTAATCTCTTCTTGTGCCCGATTTTAACTTTACCATAGATGTGTACGTATAGGAAAAAACATGGTATACATAAGGCTCAGTACAATCTACAGTTTCAGGCATCCCCTGAGAGTCTTGGAACGTATGGGGACTACTGTATATGTACCTTTGCGAGGTAATAGTTTTATTTTAGCTGAGATAACAGATTTTTCTCAGATGTTTCATGTTCCAATTTGAATAATATTGCGTTTTTATTATAAAAATGCTATGGAAATCTGGAATTCATGGATCACTAGTTTTGATTCATAGTGTCTCTTGGAAACTATCCCATGTGAGAAATGGCCCTGAGCAGACGTACATAGTCATAAGAATTGCCAGACAGTTCCTTATGTGTTGGCAGCTAGTTTTCTGAGCATAGAAAACATGTTTTAAGATAAAAAATAGGTTTTTGCTGTCAGTTTCCTGTCTCTTCACACAGTTTTACTTTAATGTTATTTAAGGTGTTAGTTGGTCACCCCCTATTCAGAACTGTCTGTATCTTTCCCACTTAATCTTTCAGGGCCGTAAAGAAGAATATGAGACTTGACTTCTAGAACCTACTGGTGAAGAGCAGAAACAAATTCATAACCGCATTGTTTGGAACTTTTGCCTCTAATAGGTGATTACTGGTTTATTTCAAAATATGGATTTTACTGATAATTATAATTTTATTTTGCAAACACTCCATATTTGCACACCTAACCTAAAAGTGCACTTCTGTGTGGTGTGAAGTGTAAAGAGCATAGGTTTTGAAGTCAGACAGCTCTAGGTTAGTATTCTTATTTTTAATTTTCTATTGACTTGGGCAGGTTGCTTAACTGAATGAATTTTAGGCTTTTTTTAATTTTATTTTTAAAAAAATTTTTATTGGAGTATATTTGATTTACAGTGTTGTGTTAGTTTCAGGTGTACAGCAAAGTGAATCAGTTATACATATACACGTATCCACTTTTTTTAGATTCTTTTCCCATATAGGCCATTACAGAGTATTGAGTAGAGTATCCTGTGCTATACAGTAGGTTCTTATTAGTTATGTTATATATAGTAGTGTGTATATGTCAATCTTGATCTCACAATTTCTTAATCTCTGCAATAGAAATAAAATGAGCTTCTTTGAGTGTTGCAGTGTACTATAATTCTTATTGTCTTTGCTCTTCTCTATTCTACTTTAGTATCCAACCTGTGTAGGTAGGCTTGTATGATATTTACAAATTAGTTGCTAATAGATTTACGAGTTAGTATTAATGTAATAAGTAGACAGCAGATATTTCCCTCCCTTGCTCTGGAAATGAGCCTTACCTTCGTTGTTGCTGCTATAATTTCTAGGAGCCAGATGAAATATTCCTTTCTTTTTCCCTCCTTTCTGTTGTTATATCCCCATATCTTTGCCAACTGTACAACCCTAAACTCTGTTTCTTCTGGTATGTTCCATCAGTTATATTCATTCTTTTTAAAAGTCTTAGTCTCTTGTGTGTTTCTTCCAAGACCTCAGGTATATATACCTCCCCTGATGATTCCTCAGATTACTATATTTTCTTCTTCTCATTCTTTGAAATTGCTTGGAAGAAGAGCCTGTATTTGCTGTAGTCACTCTTCAGAATTTCTTTCAATTTGGATTTGGTCCCATATCTCTGTTCTCCTCAAGATGACTGGTACCTCTTTGCCTTAAAACAAAATACTTCATTCTCCTTGGTTATTTTTTTTTTTTTTTTTTTTTTTTGGCTGCGTTGGGTCTTCGTTTCTGTGCGAGGGCTTTCTCTAGTTGCGGCGAGCGGGGGCCACTCTTCATTGCAGTGCGCGGGCCTCTCACTATCGCGGCCTCTCTTGTTGCGGAGCACAGGCTCCAGACGCGCAGGCTCAGTAGTTATGGCTCACGGGCCTAGTTGCTCTGCGGCATGTGGGATCTTCCCAGACCAGGGCTCGAACCCATGTCCCCTGCATTAGCAGGCAGACTCCCAACCACTGCGCCACCAGGGAAGCCCTCCTTGGTTATTGATTCTTTTTGATTGATGATTCTTCTGTCCTTCTTGAACATTTTTCTACTAGGTCTTTTGTATTTGTGTCCCAATTTCTTCTCTGACCCTTGTCACCATTTCCTTTCCTTTGCTTTTCCCATTTCCTTACCGTAGCCTACTAAAAGTAGAAGTTTCTTAAATTGCTATCCACTTTACACAGCTTTCCCCCTCACTTTCAATGTTTCCCACCTAGGTACCTCTGACCTTGATCACTTTGTTGAGCTCTGTACTTGAATCGCTAGGGCAGTGGTTTTCAAACTATTTTTAGTTAAAAAAAATCTTACACCCCCAGTATACTGGTAAAAGTGGAAGTTCTGTGATTGAAGTAAGGAGTGGAAATCTTCCCCCTCTTAGTAACCAACACCCTCACCCAACCTAGGGATTTTGCTTGATTCCTCTCCTTTGCTTTACCCCCACATCCAAGTCGTGTGGGCTCTGTATCCAGATTATCACACATCCGGTCATCACCACTATCATCGCTACCCAAACTGTCACTCTCTCTTGCTTGCATTTGCCTCATCTCTGGTCTCCCTGCTTTCACTCTTATCCCACTGTTATTTATGCTCCACACACCAGCCCAAGAAGTCTCCTCAAAGCATCAAACAAATCACATCACTCACCTGCTTACCACACTCAGTGGATTTCATTACAACTGGAACAAATTCCAAAATTCTCACTATGCCTAAAGGCACATATATGATCTGACCTCTCTGCCTTCCTCTCTAACTACCCGGTACACTTTCTGTCTCTGATACATCCCAGCTAATTGTCGTTTATTTAAGTACCTTTCTCATACTCTTTGCATTTATCATTAATTCCCTCTGCTATAACTCTTTCACCTTAGATTTTTTTAAAATCGACCCCATTGTCCTTTAAACCTTAGCTCAAATGAATGGTCCTTCTTTAGACAGGTTGTCACTGATGACCCAGGTCTCTCTCCCATTGTTATATATCATTTGCTTCATTGCATTATCACTTTGTGGAATCATCTAATTTTTTTGTTTACATATTTACCGTCGGTCTCCCTCTAAAGCAATGTAAACTTTATGAGGTCAGGGGCTTTGTCTCCCTTGTTTGCCACTGTATCACCAGTGCTGACAACAGTGCTTAGTGTAGTTAGGTGCTCAATAAAATAAGTGTAGGGCTCTGGAAATACAGTTAAAAACAAACAAACAAAAGCTGAGTGAACCACGAGCGTGTGAAGCTCAACATGTCCAGATTATATTCATAGTGCCTGGCATATTGTAAGCAGTCAATAAATATTTGTTCAAAGAATGGATGGATGGAATCTCTTAGATTCTGTCTCTGTTAAAATCTATGCCAGCTCTCTCAGTGGAACCACTTGCTTATTGTTACCATCACTCTAGTTAGACATTCCCTGCCTCTTACTCATTTAAATTCCTGAAGTGCAGCTCCTATTCCATTATTTGAGCAGCTCTCCATTGCCCTTAAATTAATGCAGATCACCTCACTTGTCAATTAAGGCCATTGATATTGTAGCCCCCATTGCCTTTTCAGTCTTAGTTCCCTTCTTCCCTAAACAAGCCCTACACTTTCCTACCTTTATGCTTGAACTTACTTTGTTCCTTCCTGAAGTGTTTTCTTTGTCTCTGCTTGTGAGATTTACTGTTCCTCTGCCAATTCTTAATGTAAATACTTCCCACTTTAATATTCCCTGAACTAAATGCAAATGTACTACCTACTCTGAATCGTAATACTGATACTTTATTTTAATCTTTTGTGATGCTTACAGTATGCTTTGTGACCCTCCTAAAGATTACTGTATCTCACCTTTCTTTGTGTTTTGTATTACCTTAAAGAACACCTTCAGTGTTCCAAACATCACAGGCACATTTTTTTGAACATGTCCACTGTGTAAACCTATTTAATAATAGAAAATGAATTAATATGTTCTCCACTTTGTCAGTGGTACCCACAGTTATATAACTCTAAAATTGTATTTGGAATAATGTTTTAAAATCTTCTTTTAAAGATAAACATATTGATTGTGCAGTTATTCTGTCAAATCTAAGGCAGTAGCTGTGTACCAGAATCATCTGTAGAGATTCTGAAAAACAGAGATGAGCAGGTACCATTCCCAGACATTCTGAATGAATAAGACTCAGAGACAAAGCTTGCTTTCATACAAAGAAAGAATCGAGAACTACTGCTAGTATGATGAAAAATTATATTCCAACCTAGAACTTAGAATTTTGAACTACTTTGAATTGTATATAATTTTGAATTATGTAAAAATTATACACAAATGAACTTTCACGACTGAGTAGCCTCTGTTTTAAAGTTTTGAAAACTCAGTACATGGATTATTAGTATCTATTGCTTTTAGAGTTTCTTTGTAGGCTTCTGTCCTTTGAATAGTTTTAATTAGACTGCTACTAAAAATTGAAAGGAGAAAAAATTAAAATAAACTTCTTTCCAGTTTTCCTACTTACTATCAGTTTCCTAAAAGCAGAAGTGATCTTAAAAATTCAGAACTTTGTCTAAAATTGTTTGGAGATTTTCTAAACTTTGTAAGCACAAATGATTGGCTTTATTTGACTGGATGCTTACAGAATAACTTACTAAAGTAGCTAATGTATGCATTTTTATTTTATTTTAAATTCTAAAATTTAGAATATGTATCAAATCCATGAAAGCTAGTTTTATTTCTCTCAAAATACTATCACTTTTCATTGTATGAAAGAAATATTGTACACATTTCTAGAGTTCTCTTGATATGAGCCTGCAAAAACAGGCAAAAATTTATCTTAAAATCGACTCAGATCTCAAAAAAAAATGGTATTAATAATTAAAGCATTTTAATTTCTCTACAAGTTAATGCTATAATTTAAATATATATTATATAAACTACATTTAATTATATCCTCTGTTTTATGTTATATCTGGTTATACTTTGCTTAACAGAGCAAATCTTTGCTCTTTAAAGATCAAATCTCTTTAATATTATAAGTGATGAAAATTACATTAAAGAAAAATCTCAGAAATTTTAAATTCTTTGACATGGAAGCATACCTGGAAATGAAATAATGTGTTTTTTAAAATATTCCTTTGTAGGAATATAAGTATTCTTATTTATTATTTATCAAGTTTTTAAAATTTTATTTATTTTTTAAACAGCAGGTTCTTATTAAGCATCTACTTTATGCATATTAGTGTATATATGTCAAGCCCAATCTCCCAATTCATCCCAGCACCACCACCCCTCCCCTGCCACTTTCCCCTCTTGGTGTCCAGTACATTTTGCTCTACATCTGTGTCTCTATTTCTGCCTTGCAAACTGGTTCATCTGCACCATTTTTCTAGATTCCACATATATATGTTAATAGACAATATTTGTTTTTCTCTTTCTGACTTACTTCACTCTGTATGACAGTCTCTAGATCAATCCACGTCTCAACAGATGACTCAGTTTTGTTCCTTTTTATGGCTGAGTAATATTCCATTGTATATATGTACCACATCTTCTTTATCCATTCGTCTGTCGATGGGCATTTAGGTTGCTTCCATGACCTGGCTACTGTAAATAGTACTGCAATGAACATTGGGGTGCATGTGTCTTTTTGAATTATGGTTTTCTCTGGGTATATGCCCAGTGGTGGGATTGCTGGGTCATATGGTAATTCTATTTTTGGTTTTTTAAGGAACCTCTATACTGTTCTCCCTAGTGGCTGTATCAATTTACATTCCCACCAACACTGCAAGAGGGTTCCCTTTTCTCCACACCCTCTCCAGCATTTGCTGTTTGTAGATTTTCTGATGATGCCCATTCTAACTGGTGAGAGGTGATAACCTCAATGTAGTTTTGATTTGCATTTCTCTAATAATTAGTGCTGTTGAGAAGCTTTTCACGTGCCTCTTGGCAATCTGTATGTCTTCTTTGGAGAAATGTCTATTTAGGTCTTCTGCCCATTTTTTGATTGAGTTGTTTGTTTTTTTAATACTGAGCTGCATGAGCTGTTCATATGTTTTGGAGATTAATGCTTTGTCTGTTGATTCGTTTGCAAATATTTACTCCCATACTGAGGGTTGTCTTTTCGTCTTGTTTGTAGTTTCCTTTGCTGTGCAAAAGCTTTAAAGTTTCATTAGGTCCCATTTGTTTATTTTTCTTCTTATTTCCATTACTCTAGGAGGTGGATCAAAAAAGAGTTTGCTGTGATTTATGTCAAAGAGTGTTCTTCCTATGTTTTCCTCTAAGAGTTTCATAGTGTCCGGTCTTACATTTAGGTCTTTAATCCATTTTGAGTTTATTTTTGTGTATATGTTAGGGAGTGTTCTAGTTTCATTCTTTTACATATAGCTGTCCAGTTTTCCTAGCACCACTATTGAAAAGAGTGTCGTTTCTCCATTGTATATCCTTGCCTCCTTTGTCATAGATTAGTTGACCATAGGTGCGTGGGTTTATCTCTGGGCTTTCTATCCTGTTCCATTGATCTATATTTCTGGTTTTGTGCCAGGACCATACTGTCTTGATGACTCTACTTTGTAGTATACTCTGAAGTCAGGGAGTCTGATTCCTCCAGCTCCATTTTTTTCGCTCAAGACTGCTTTGGCTATTCAGGGTCTTTTGTTTCTCCATACAAATTTTAAGATATTTTGTTCTAGTTCTGTAAAAACTGCTACTTGTAATTTGATAGCGATTGTATTGAATCTGTAGATTGCCTTGGGTAGTATAGTCATTTTCACAATGTTGCTTCTTCCAAATTAAGAACATGGTATATCTCTCCATCTGTTTGTGTCCTCTTTGATTCATTTCATCAGTGTCTTACAGTTTTCTGAGTACAGGTCTTTTACCCCCTTAGGTACGTTTATTCCTAGGTATTTTATTCTTTTTGATACAGTGGTGAATGGGATTGTTTCCTTAATTTCTCTTGCTGATCTTTCGTTGTTAGTGTATAGGAATGCAAGAGATTTCTGTGCATTAATTTTGTATCCTGCAACTTTACAGAATTCATTGATTAGCTCTAGTAGTTTTCTGGTGCCATCTTTAGGATTCTGTTTGTATAGTATCATGTCATCTGCAAAGAGTGACAGTTTTACTTCTTTTCCAATTTGTATTCCTTTTATTTCTTTTTCTTTTCTGATTGCTAGGACTTCCAAAACTATGTTGAATAATAGCGGTGAGAGTGGACATCCTTGTCTTTTTCCTGATCTTAGAGGAAATGCTTTCAGTTTTTCACCATTGAGAATGATGCTTGCTGTGGGTTTGTGGTATATGGCCTTTATTATGGTGAGGTAGTTTCCCTCTATGCCCACTTTCTGGAGAGTTTTTATCATAAATGGGTGTTGAATTTTGTCGAACGCTTTCTCTGCATCTATTGAGATGATCATATGGTTTTTATCCTTCAATTTGTTAATATGGTGTATCACATTGATTGATTTGTATATATTGAAGAATGCTTGCATCCCTGGGATAAATCCCACTTGATCTTGGTGCATGATCCTTTTAATGTGGTGTTGGATTCTGTTTGCTAGTGTTTTGTTGAGTGTTTTTGCATCTATATATTCATCAGTGTTATTGGTCTGTAATTTTCTTTTTTTGTAGTATCTCTGTCTGGTTTTGGTATCAGGGTGATGGTGGCCTCGTAGAATGAGTTTGGGGGTGTTCTTTCGTCTACAATTTTTCAGAAGAGTTTGAGGAGGATAAGTGTTAGCTCTTCTCTAAATGTTTGATAGAATTCACCTGTGAAGCCATCTGGTCCTGGACTTTTGTTTGTTGGAGGATTTTTAATCACAGTTTCAATTTCATTACTAGTGATTAGTCTGTTCATATTTTCTGTTTCCTCCTGGTTCAGTCTTGGAAGATTATACCTTGCTAAGAATTTGTCCATTTCTTCCAGGTTGTCCATTTTATTGGCATAGAGTTGCTTGTAGTAGTCTCTTATGATGCTCTGTTTTCTGCGGTGTCCATTGTAACTTCTTCTTTTCATTTCTAAGTTTATTGATTTGAGTCCTCTCTCTCTTTTTCTTGATGAGTCTAACTAAGGGTTTATCCGTTTTGTTTATCTTCTCAAGAAAACAGCTTTTAACTTTATTTATCTTTGCTGTTGTTTACTTTGTTTCTATGTCATTTATTTCTGCTCTGATCTTAATGATTTCTCTCCTTCTACTAACTTTGGGTTTTGTTTGTTCTTCTTTCTCTAGTTCCTTTAGGTGTAAGGTTAGGTTGTTTATTTGAGACTTTTCTTGTTTCTTGCAGTAGGATTATATTGCTATAAACTTCCCTTTTAGAACTGCTTTTGCTGTATCCCATAAGTTTTGATGGTCGTGTTTTCTTTGTCATTTGTCTCTAGGTATTTTTTTATTTCTTCTTTGATTTCTTCAGTGATCTCTTGGTTATTCAGTAACGTATTGTTTAGCCTCCATGTGTTTGTGTTTTTTACATTTTTTCCCTGTAATTCTAATCTCATAGTGTTGTGGTCGCAAAAGATGCTTGATATAATTTCAGTTTTCTTAAATTTACTGAGGCTTGATTTGTGACCCAAGATGTGATCTATTCTGGAGAATGTTCCATGTGCAGTTGAGAAGAAAGTGTAATCTGTTTTTGGATGGAATGTCATATAGATGTCAATTAAATCTATCTGCTCTATTATGTCATTTAAAGCTTGTTTCCCTAATTAATTTTCTGTCTGGATGATCTGTCCACTGCTGTAAGTGAGGTGTTAAAGTCCCCCAACTATTATTGTGTTACTGTCAATTTCCTTTTTTATAGCTGTTAGCAGTGGTCTTATATATTGAGGTGCTCCTATGTTGGGCGCATATATATTTATAATTGTTATATCTTCTTCTTGGATTGATCCTCTGATCATTATGTAGTGTCCTTCCTTGTCTCTTGTAACATTCTTTATTTTAAAGTCTATTTTATCTGAGATGAGTATTGCTACTCTAGCTTTCTTTTGATTTCCATTAGCATGGAATATCTTTTTCCATCCCCTCACTTTCAGTCTCTGTGTGTCCCTAGGTCTGAAGTGGGTCTTTTCTAGACAGCATATATATGGGTCTCATTTTCGTATCCATTCAGCAAGCCTGTGTCTTTTGGTTGGAGCCTTTAATCCATTCACATTTAAGGTAATTATCAATATGTATGTTCCTATTACGATTTTCTTAACTGTTATGGGTTTGTTTTTGTATGGTCTTTTCTTCTCTTGTGTTTCCCACTTAGAGAATTTCCTTTAGCATTTGTTGTAGTGCTGGTTTGGTGTGGCTGAATTCTCTTAGCTTTTGCTTGTCTGTAAAGCTTTTGATTTCTCCGTCAAATCTGAATGAGATCCTTGCCAGGTAGAGTAATCTTGGTTGTAGGTTCTTCCCTTTCATCACTTTAAATATATCATGCCACTCCCTTCTGGCTTGTAGAGTTTCTGCTGAGAAATCAGCTGTTAACCTTATGGGAGTTCCCTTATATGTTATTTGTCATTTTTCCGTTGTTGCTTTCAGTAATTTTTCTTTGTCTTTAATTTTTGTCAGTTTGATTTACTATGTGTCTCGGCGTGTTTCTGTTTGCGTTTATATTGCCTGGGATTCTCTGTGCTTCCTGGACTTGGGTGACTGTTCCTTTCCCATGTTAGGGAAGTTTTTGACTATAATCTCTTCAAATATTTTCTCTGTTCCTTTTTCTCTCTCTTCTCCTTCTGGGACCCCTAAAATGCGAATGTTGTTGCATTTAATGTTGTCCCAGAGGTTTCTTAGGCTGTCTTCATTTCTTTTCATTCTTTTTTCTTTATTCTGTTCCATGGTAGTGAATTCCACCAATCTATCTTCTAGGTCACTTATCCATTCTTCTGCCTCAGTTATTCTGCTATTGATTCCTTCTAGTATACATTTCATTTCAGTTATTGTATTGTTCATCTCTCTTTGTTTGTCCTTTAGTTCTTTTAAGTGCTTGTTCTTTAATTCTTCTAGGTGTTTTTTCTTTAATTCTTCTAGGTCTTTGTTAAATATTTCTTGCATCTTCTCGGTCTTTGCCTCCATTCTTTTTCCGAGGTCCTGGATCATCTTCACTATCATTATTCTGAATTCTTTTTCAGGAAGGTTGCCTATCTCCACTTCATTTAGTTGTTTTTCTAGGGTTTTATCTTGTTCCTTCATCTGGTGCATAGTCCTCTACCTTTTCATTTTGTCTGTCTTTTGGTGAATGTGGTTTTCCTTCCATAGGATTTGTAGTTCTTCTTGCTTCTGCTGTCTGCCCTCTGGTGGATGAGGCTATCTATCAAATTGTAGTTCCTCAGAATTGTAGTTCTTCTTGCTTCTGCTGTCTGCCCTCTGGTGGATGAGGCTATCTATCAATTTTTTTAATGAAAACAGGTTTTGACCTTTATAACAGTATATACATAAGCACACATATGTCTAAAACATTTCCACATAAGATAATATAAATATATAGTTATAGAAGTTCCTTCATAAAATAAAATTAGTATTATTTTTGTTGACAACTTTAAAAATTTCACAAGTTTGAATATTTGAAATGACTCACAAGCCTCCACAGGGCATACTCCTATAAGGCTTCTATTTAAAGGCAAAGTATGTTGTGCAGTAAGAAAAAGAGCATAGGGAAGCATAGGAGGACATCCAGACACAAGTACTCTATGGTCTTTCTGTATACAAAGACATTCTTTGTCTCCAGGTTGAACCACCAAGATGTGTACAATGAATCTTGGCTTCAGGAAAGCTTAGAGGTTTTTTGCCCCTCTGTTCACATAGTCCAGCGTGGCTGTCGAACCAGTTACACCAGGTGAAAGCCATCAGTAAGCAGATCCTGTGTGAGCATTACCAGAGAAGATTCAGACTCTAAGCAGCACACCATAAATCTCACTTTTCATTTTTTGGCCCAGAGTCAAGGCCAGATATTCAGGCATACCTCAGGCTTTCTCAATCCAGCTGTAAATTTATGCAATACCACACCATTCCTGACAACTCAAAATCTAAAAAGAAGCAAGTTTATGATGATAGCTTACATTTGTGTAAACCATGATAAAGTTTATAAAGTAATTTAATATGCATTAGCTTATTTGAACTTTATGATAATTCTGTGAGCTGTACAGGAAAATTGTTTTTATCTCCAGTTTATGGCTGCCGTTCTGAGCCTTAGAGAAGTTAAGTGATTGGCCCAGTTCACGTGGCCTTCTCTGGTGGTAGAGCCAGGTGTAGGAGGATACAGCTTTTATTCTAGAATATGTTTCAGTATTTCGTGCTAGAAGTAGATATAAGGAACTATTTATTTTTTTGCTATCTTGTGGAACAATGTAGGAATAAATAAGTATATATAAAACTACTGCTTATTTTCCCCCAAAACATAGTTCTTTGTGTGTTTTAGGGAATGTAATATAATAACTTAAGTGCTTTCAGAATATTTTTCTTTTTAATAACTTATAAAAACAAGTCTTAAGACAAGTGCCTGAATTTCTTATGTAGGAGAGAGATTCTGTTTCAAATGAAAGATTCTGTTTCAAATAAGGTATATTTTGAAGAATTGTTCACAAAATTATTATTTTAGGATTTCCGCACATGAAAAAAAAATTGGATATGTAAGATCTAAGTAAAGTATGAAGACATAGTTATACCCGTGACTCTTCTGTCTCTCTCTTTTCCTCTTGTGCTTTCTTTCATTCACTTATGATGTATTTACTTGTCTGCTATATGCCAGGTACTGTGCTATCCCCGAGGATTTAAAATTTAATAAAATGTGATCCTTGCCTTTAATGATCTTACATTCCATATTTTTTTCGTAAACTCACAGTTCCATGAGGGGAGTATCTGTTAAAAATGTATAAAGTATTATGAACCATGCGGGCTGGTATTATAAGGTCTTTTGCCTAAGAGAAGTTAGAGAAAACTTGAAATGAGATTTTTGAGGTTAGTCTTGAAGATTGTTGAGGAATTTATCAGAAAAAGCAGAAGAAGGCTAGTCAAGTCAAACACGTGAAAAAAATAGGCAAGGCTGTGTTTAAGAAACAGGGAGTTAGTAGTCTGTTATACCAGGAATATAAATTACATGAGGGCAATTAGCAAGAGATGAGACTCTTTGAAGCCAGATGGTGACTAACTTTATATGCCACGCTGAGGAGTGTTGATTATATTCCTGAAGAAGTGGGGAATCCAGAAATCATTAATAAACAAGAATTTTTATCATCAATGGGCTTCCCTGGTGGCACAGTGATTAAGAATTTGCCTTCCAATGCAGGGGACACAGGTTTGAGCCCTGGTCCAAGAAGATCCCACATGCTGTGGAGCACCTAAGCCCATGAGCTACAGCTGCTCAGCCTGCACTCTAGAGCCTGTGAGCCACAACTATGGAGCCCACGCGCCTAGAGCCCGTGCTCCGCAACAAGAGAAGCCACCGCAATGAGAAGCCCGTGCACTGCAACGAAGAGTAGCCCCCATTCGCTGCAACTAGAGAAAGCCCACGTGTAGCAGCGACGTCCCATTGCAGCCAAAAAATAAATAAATTTTTTTAAAAAAAAATTTTTATTATCAAAAAACTTTTTTTTTTTTTTTTTTTTTTTGCAGATAGGATGCATTATAGAGGATGAATTAAAGAGAATACCAGCAGTAAAGAGATCAGTTTGGAATCTATTGGAATAATCCTGGGAAATAATGTTGAGGCCAGTGGTTGGGCCATGGAAGTGGAAATGGATTACACAACTGAGGGACAATTTAGAAGTAGAATCGTTAGGCAGATTAGATAGAAATCAGAAAACCATCGACTATAGAGTTTTTGTTTGGGCAGATTATCTTCTCCACCTCCCTGTTGTTTGAGATGAGACCACTGAGACAGTCTTGTGGTCAAGTGAATTGCATTAAGCCATATCACTGGTTAGTGACAGAACTGGGTTCCTGACCCTAGGATTCTCCCATATTGCACCTCATTCCCACTGTGGCTCTAACAATTTTTTTCCTTAATCATGCTCTGATCTTACATTTGTTTACACGTAACAGTGCACTTTAATGTACATTATCTATTTTGAGGTTTTCAGCAACCCCATGGCATAAGTAGAATAAGCATTATTATCCTCTTTCTCGAGGCAAGAAAGCCAAGTCAGAGTGGGTGCTATGCTTATTCAGAAGTTGCTCAGTTTTGTCATTACTATATAAAATCTTACTCCTTAAGTTTTTCTTTTTAGAATATATGGAATTTTATAACTGGTAGACTGGTTGATTGATTCATGTAGTAGATTGCACTCCTGAAACTGTCTCTAATCTTAGATTTTACATGGATTAGTGTAAGGTGGTTTTGGAGTTGTTTTTGTTTTATCATTTGGTGAATCATTTTGCAAGTAGAAAAAATTTATGTCTAATAAACTCAGATTTTTATAAATTGGATTCATTTAAAGCAAAGCATATTCTTAAGTGCTTAATCTTATGAAATATTATTGGTATCACTTTTTCTGGTAGACAGTATATCATAGAGGATTTGGTTTAAATACCAATTTCATTCTTGTTTGTGAATCCTTGGGAAAGTTGGCAAACCTGTCACCCTCACTCTCTTGACTTCAGTTTGATATAATAACAGTACTTATTTACAGGTATTATGTTAAGTGAAACTATGTCTACAAAGCATTTAGGACAGTTCCTGGAACCTAATAACTACCTGATACATTTTAGGTATTAGATTTTTATTTCCTGTTGTTTTTATGCTAACCAATTATGGAATTATAAATATTGTTAGAGTCAAAAGTAATGAAGTGACATTTGCTGTGAGTTTTGCATCAAATAATTTCTTTAGGTTCAACAGCACTAATATGATTTATATTTATAATACATACATAAAATATAATTAGGAAACAAGTATGGGCAGTTCCTACACTAAAGTACCTTCCTTCCTAAAACTGTATGTTTTTTTTCCATAATCCACATGTTCTGTATTTACACAGTGTTTAATTGGTATAATATTAAAACTTTTTTTCTGTTTCAGAAAGTCTTATTTTTTTATTCTAAAATCTTTTTCTATGGGGAGTCAAGAAGATATTGAAACTTATTTGATAGTATTAGAACATTCAAAAACTTGTCCTTTTTGTCCTTTGCAGCTTCAGTCTCAGAAGAAAGTAAATATTAGACCATCTTGAGACAAATGTTTCAGTTCATTATGTTAAGTGATTATATAATGCATACTTCTGGTGTTTAAGGAATGATCAAGGTGTTGAAACTTAGGTTCATTTTCATAGAAAGGCCAATCAGCAATATTTCATTAACTCTGTTCAGGAAATTATAGACATAACTATATTCTACTTAATGCACTGACATTCTTGTTAGGTAATTTATCAAGATGATAAAGTTCTTCATGAAATCTATTGAATTATTTGAGTATAAAGCGTAATTTATCCAAGTAAAGTATTAATGATTCCCACTTTGTACTCATCCCTTCAGCTATATTTTTTCTTCTTCACACTCTTCGACATAAAGGGATCTTTCAGTATTTATCCCTTACATTCATTTTTAGGTGTTTCGTGGTTGGTACTGATTTTACTAAATATAGATTTCTAATTTAAAAAATTTGTATGGTCTATGAAAACAGTGTTTGTTAATTTACTTTGTACTTTAGGCAAGCCAAGTTAGATCTGAGAGTTGCAGCAACAAAAGTGGAAGAGTTAACTAAAGTGACGGAAGATCTTCAGGGACAGATGCAAAAGAAGGTATCTTCCTTTTTCTAAGAAAACTGGATGCAGATGTCTGTAGCTTTGTTTTCTATGTATTTTATTGTTGATCTGTTTTGGATTATGTGTTAAAGAGGATTGCTGGAAAATTAATTAATCATTTTATTGTCCTCAAAATATGAAATATGAAATTAGGAAGCTAAATTGTAACATTGGAAATAACTTTATTTCTATTCACTGTACAATATGAAGCAAGCCAATCGGAGTGTAATTGGAATTGCAGAAGTAGGGGGCAGAAAAGATGTTTAAAGAAATAATGACTGAAAACTTCCAAAATTTGGTGGAAAACATTAGCAAATCCAAGAAACTCAGTGAACCCTTAGTACAATAAACACAAAGAAAATCACTTTAAACACATCATGACAACACTGACAGCCAATTATAAAGACAAAACTTGAAAGCAGCAACAGAAAAATTGTATGAACAGGGAACAGAGATAAGAATATAGGGTGACCTCTCATCAAAAAATTGTGGAAGCAGAAAACACTGAAGTAATATATTTGAAGTGCTGACGGAAAAAAATGCTCATTAAGAATTCTGTGTCCAGGGACTTCCCTGGTGGAACAGTGGTCAAGAACCCGCCTGCCAGTGGAGGGGACACGGGTTCAGTCTTTGGTCCGGGAAGATCCCACATGCTGCAGAGGAACTCAGCCCGTATGCCACAACTACTGAGCCTGTGCTCTAGAGCCCACGAGCCACAGCTACTGAGCCCACGCCCTGGAGCCCGCGTGCCACAACTACTGAGCCCCACACACCACCACTGCTGAAGCCTGCGTGCTCCAGGCCCTGAGAGCCACAACCACTGAGCCCATGCTCCGCAACTGCTGAAGCCCACGTGCCTAGAGCCTGTGCTCCACAACAAGAGAAGCCACCACAATGAGAAGCCCGTGCACTGCAACAAAGAGTAGCCCCTGCTCTCTGCAACTGGAGAAAGCCTGCGCGCAGCAACGAAGACCCAGTGCAGCCAAAGATAGATAGATAGATAGATAGATAAATAATTGTATGTCCAGTGGGACTGTACTTCAAAAATTAGGGCAAAATAAAGGCATTTTCAGGTAAAGAGAAACTGGGAAATTTTGTCGCTTAGTAGAGCTGTCCTTCAAAAACTGTTGAAGGAAATTCTTTAGACTGAAAGGAAATGAAACTAGGTGACAACTCAGATATAGGAAGAAATTAAGAGCAACAGGAGTTGTAAATATGAAATAATACATGTACATAATTTATGTTTTCTTTTCTCTTGTCAATACCTTAAAAGACTTGACTGGATTTATAAAGTATACACATACACTATATGACAACAAAGGCACTAAAACCTAGGATGTTTCATGGTAATAAATCCACTGTAGCAAGGTTTTTTTGAGATGATACAAATAAAACCTATTAATTTATTTTAAAGCATCACTATTTAAAGTAGAAATATCCTATGACTATAACGGAATGCAGCATAACCTAGCTAAGAGAACATATTCTGAGGGCAGATTATCTGCAACAAATCCCTGCGTCTTTTTAGACTTGCGCTATAGAAATAGTTGGAATATTGATAGAAATCCATATGCAGTGACTGTTTTGATTATTGTTTTACTAATACAGAATTGATAGTGAGGTGCTCCTCCCCCTTTTTTAGTATATGCATGGTTTGTTTCCAAAGTGATATTGCTTTAAACTTAAATATGAAATTCTAGCAATATAATAACTTTACAGAGTGAACTGTTTTCTTTATGCTGTTTAATGATGTATTGAATTTTTACAAACTTAAAGTAAGCATCCAGTTTCTTTATTTTCTAGGAGGAGGATATGGTGTCTGCCCAAGGAAGAGAGGAAGCATCAGATAGGCGCTTACAGCAATTACAATCTAGTATAAAACAATCAGAAACAAGGTAAACTGCTAAATACATCTAGCTTTGTCTATAAGCTTCAAAAGTTATTCCACATTAGAGTTTGTTTATGATTTATGATATCATCTAGAATATATATTTTATAAATGCTAAACAAGCTATAATCATAGGCTTAAAATCTGGTTTGCTGGGCATTGTTTATTAAAAAAATCATATTCAAAAGACTGAACATGTGTTTTGAACATATATTGAAAGATCATTTTTGTCTTTGCCTTTTCTCAAAAACAGTAATAGTCAAGTTTAGTTAATCCCAAAATCAGAAATGCTCTTTTCATCTTAAAGCAGAAAAAAAAATAGCGAAGTTGGGTAAAAATCATATAGAAAAATCATTTCTTACTGAGAAATACTTGAGAAATCATTATAGATGTTTTTCCTGGAGTCTTATGGAACAAAAATTTTCAGTTACCTTTGAAGGTCTGAGCTAATTTTTAAATATATTCTGTAACTTTGTCTTTAATTGCTGTCTTAATGCAGATGTTCATTCTAGAATCTTTTGTTGTTGTTTTCTAGTCCTTGTTTGATATTCCCTTAAGGAACTTGAAAATTATCATTTGTAATCTATTAAAGATAGAGTGACTACAGCACATAAAATCATATTATGGTTTATAGCTGAAAAATCTACTCTGTATGATTGGAATCTGTTACACTCAGAAATAGTCTACTGATCTGAGGACATCAAAAATTGAGATCTCAGTTCTAGTCACAGATCCATGGCTAATACTATTTGTTCAGAAAAAAATTAGTGTCTTTGAGCTTCTGTTTCTTGTTCTCCAAAATGCTAATAAAACTAATTTCTTTGCTCACAGTGGGGTCAGAACTAATTGATTTTAACTGCTAACTTGAGATTCTGATGAAATATGTTGTAATTTTTAAGTGCTGGGGTTTTTGGGGGTTTGTTTTGCATTTTTCTAAACTTTTCAACAGTTGAATGATTATTTGACTGCTTTCTTGAACTTTTTTGTTAACCTTAGAGAAAAGTCTGTGGTTGTAGTTTTTTCATTTGTTATTTTAGTAGCATTATGTGCTATGAAAATAAATGCTAGAGACTTGAAATAGTGAAATCTGAATATGTAAATTTCAGTTCCTTTGATTCTGTTAGTATTTCATAAGGAATCAAGTTGTTCATAGATGCTTTAAGTTGTCTTTTTAGTACTGAAGGCTCTGAGATTTTTGTTGTTTTTTTTCTGCTTTTAGTATAAAGTTATAATATAACCTAACTGAAAGCGTCCTAAAAAGAGATTACTGCATACGTAAGAAAATCTAAGGATATTTTTTAAAGTTCAGTATTCAGCTAGCTGCCTTTGATAAGAAAATTTTTACATTGGCTGTCTTTTGGAGCTATTAAATTAATGTTGTTTCTATTATGATTTTAAAAAGTTATATTTTAAAGTTAAAAAAACTCTTGTATTTTTATATAAGAGAAAGCAGAACTATTAGTGTAGTTGATATGTGTCTATAAGCAATGTTCAGCTGGTGTTTTAAGTGTGAATATATCCTGTTTAATGGAACTACCAGCTACGGAAAAGCTGTTTTTAATGGTCATCTTTGTTCCATAAAATCAGACACCTTGGCCTCAGTAAATACTTACTATTTGAGTTATTAAAATTATATTTATTATTTATTTATAAAATTATTATTTGAGATCCTTTCAAATGCCACAAACACCTAAGAAGCATAAATCATTTTCTCCCATCTTCCAAAAAAAGGCCTCTGCCTCCCTGCTTTTTAGATGATACACGGGTACTGGGAATTATCTCCAGGGAACGCCAGTTCTCTGGGAAAGACTGCTGATTTGTATATGCTCTGTTGAATAAGGTCAGAGTGAAATGAATAGAATTGCTTTAAACTACCTCTTCATATTTTTTAATTTGGTGTTTCTTTCAAAGTAAGAATATGCCAATAAGACTAAGAATTAGAACCATTGTTCTTTCCTTGTTGTGATTTGTTGTCTCCACCTCCCCCGCTCCCATTTTAACGGATACCATTCTCCCTCAGCTCCCTGAGTACACTTGGAAGGTACATTTTTTTAAGACATTGTTTAGAAATATCTTTATTCTACCTTTAAAGGTGATAGTCTGGGGGAGTAATGAATCCTAGGTTGGAAATCCTAGGTTTTAAATCATTTTTCCTTAAAATGTTGACATTTTCCTCATATTATCTAGCTTCCAGCTGCAGAAAAAAAAATTCCTTTGTCATTCGAAATTCCTGCTTTGTGTGTTTGACCTGTTACCCCACCCCCGTGGACCCCGTCCCAGAGTCTTGCGGGATCATCCACCCACGACCTCCACAGTTAATATTCTACAATTGCAGATGTGCACATTTAGTAAGAATTCGTCTTCATTCATTTTACTGGGGACATTTCAATATAGAAGAAATTCATGTTCTTCACTTCTGGCAATATTTTTGGGATTTTCTGTTGAATAATTTTTTTTCTCTGTTTTTTCATTTTTTCTTTTAACATAATATTAGCTGGATATTGGATCTAATGGTTTGATTCCCTAATTTTCCTGTTTTTTCTCTCCCATTTTCCATTTATTTTCTCCTTTCTTGGGGGTTCCTTTAAATTTTCTTCTAACTAACCATTTCTTCTAACTAACCATTTGAATATTTTATTTTAGCATAAATTTTTTAAAGAGCCATTTCTTATCCTCTGAATGTTTCTTTTTCTATAGTATCTTAGTATAAATGTTATATCATCTCTTAGTAAAATATATTAAAATATTTTTAAGGTTTTATTTTGCCATCTGCATTGTCTCTGATTTCTCTAACTTTCCTTTTTTCTTTGTGCCTGTCTGTCTGCCTTCCAAAGGCTTGGTGATCCTTTCTATCCATTGATATTTAAAAATAAGACACCAAAGTGCCTGCTTCACCAGCATATATACTAAAACCTGGAATATACAAAGAAAATTAGCATGACCCACACTCAAATCCATGAAACATTCCACGTTTTTAAAAATCAAATTCACAGATACAGAGAACAGATTGATAGTTGCCAGAGGCAGGGAGTGGGGAGGGGTGGGTGAAATAGATGAAGGTGGTCAAAAGATGCATACTTCCAGTTATAAAAGAAATGAATCACGGGGATGTAATATACAGCATGGTGACTATAGTTAATAATACAGTATTGTATATTTGAAGTTGCTAAGAGAATAGATCTTAAAAGTTCTCATCACAAGAAAAAAATTGTAATTGTATATGTGGTGATATCAACTTGACTTATTGTGATTATTTCAAAATATATGCAAATACTGAATTATTATGTTTACACCTGAAACTAATACACAATTGTCCCTCAGTATCCACTGGGTTTTGGATCCAAGACCCCTGTGGATACCAAAATCTGTGGATGTTCAAGTCCCTTATATAAAATGATACAGTGTTTGTATATAACCTATGCACATCTTCCTGTATACTTTTTTTTTTTTTTTTTTGCGGTACGTGGGCCTCTCACTGTTGTGGCCTCTCCCGTTGTGGAGCACAGGCTCCGCACGCACAGGCTCAGTGGCCATGGCTCACGGGCCCAGCTGCTCCGCGGCATGTGGGATCTACCCAGACCGGGGCACAAACCCGTGTTCCCTGCATCGGCAGGCGGACTCTCAACCACTGCACCACCAGGGAAGCCCCTCCTCCTGTATACTTTAAATCATGTCTAGATTACTTAATAATACAATATAAATGCTATGTAAATAGTTGCCGGTGCACAGCAAATTTAAGCTTTACTTTTTGGAAAATTTTTTTTAATATTTTCATTCTGGTTGGTTGAATCCTGTAATGTAGAAACCACAGATATGGGGGTTGACTGTAATGTTGTATGTCAATTATATCTCAATTTTTTAAAAAAGTAAGGCACCAAAAAGTAGATAGGTAGGTAGGTATGTATAGGTGGGCTTATAGTCTGGCAGACTTACTATATTATGTTTAGGCAGTGAGCTGGCTTTTTCCTTGGGCAGTCCCCAGATATCAGAATCTGAGGGTACTCTTTCTTGAGCCAATTTCTCCAGAGTAGGATCCATCAGTCTTTTGAATGTGGGCTGGGAATGGAAGTGCACAAGCCTGAGTGTATTCCAAAACCTGAAGAAAGAGTCTGGCAGGTGATAATGTTCAATAGCAAACTTTCCTTCAGTACTCTGGGTTTTGTTATGTTTACTCACCACCAACTTAACTTGAAATGACAGCACCTTGCTATATAGTTACAGATAGATACATAGATCTGACTCGTAATTTAGGTGGAAGTTTCTTTTTTTTTCCTCATTGGGGTATAGTCGCTTTACAATGTTGTGTTAGTTTCTGCTGTATGAATCAGCTATATGTATACATATATTCCCTCTCTCTTGGACCTCCCTCCCACCCCACCCCCAATCCCACGCATCTAGGTCACCACAGAGCACCAAGCTGAGCTCCCTGCACCATACAGCAGGTTCCCACTAGTTATCTGTTTTACACATAGTAGTGTATATATGTCAATCCCAATCTCCCAGTTCATCCATCCCCCCCTTCCCCCCACCATGTCCACACGTCCATTCTCTGCATCTGCGTCTCTATTCCTGCCCTGCAAATAGGTTCATCTGTACCATTTTCTAGATTCCACATGTATGAGTTAATATACGATATTTGTGTTTTCTCTTTCTGACTTAATTCACTCTGTATGACAGACTCTAGGTCCATCCACATCTCTCCAAATGACCCAGTTTTGTTTCTTTTTATGACTAATATTCCCTTGTATATATATGCACCACATCTTCTTTATCCATTCATCTATCTATGGACATTTAGGTTGTTTCCATGACCTGGCTTTTGTAAATAGTGTTGCAGTGAACATTCGGGTGCATGTGCCTTTTTGAATTATGGTTTTCTCAGGGTATATGCCCAGTAGTGGGATTGATGGGTCATATGGTAGTTCTAGTTTTGGTTTTTTAAGGAACCTCCATACTGTTTTCCACAGTGGTTGTATTAATTTACATTCCCACCAACAGTGCAAGAGGGTTCCTTCCCTTTTCTCCACTCCCTCTCCAGCCTGTATTGTATGTAGGTTTTTTGATGATGGCCATTCTGACCGGTGTGAGGTGATACCTCGTTGTAGTTTTGATCTGCATTTCTCTAATAATTAGTGATGTTGAGCATTTTTTCATGTGCCTCTTGGCTACCTGTATGTCGTCTTTGGAGAAATGTCTATTTAGGTCTTCTGCCCATTTTTTGTTTGGGTTGTTTGTTTTTTTGATATTGAGCTGCATGAGTTGTTTGTATGTTTTGGAGATTAATCCCTTGTCAGCTGCTTCATTTGCTAATATTGTCTCCCATTCTGAGGGTTGTCTTTTCATCTCGTTTTTGGTTTTCTTTGCTGTGCAAAAGCTTTTAAGTTTCATTAGGTCCCATTTGTTTATTTTTGTTTTTATTTTCATTACTCTAGGAGGTAGGTGAAAAAAGATCTTGCTGTCATTTATGTCAAAGAATGTTCTTCCCTGTTTTCCTGTGAGCATTTTATAGTGTCTGGTCTTACATTTTGGTCTTTATTTCATTTTGAGTTTATTTTTGTGTGTGGTGTTAGGGAGTGTTCTAGTTTTATTCTTTTACATGTAACTGTCCAGTTTCCCAGCACCACGTATTGAAGAGACTGTCTTTTCTCCATTGTATATTCTTGCCTCCTTTGTCATAGATTAGGTGACCATAGGTGCGTGGGTTTATCTCTGGGCTTTCTATCCTGTTCCCTTGATCTATATTTCTGTTTTTGTACCAGTACCATACTGTTTTGATTACTGTAGCTTTGTATAGCTTTGTGTAGCTTCAGGCTTCAGTATAGCCTGGAGTCAGGGAGCCTGATTCCTCCAGCTCCGTTTTTCTTCCTCAAGATTGCTTTGGCTATTTGGGGTCTTTTGTGTTTCCATACAAATTGTAAAATTTTTTGTTCTAGTTCGGTGAAAAATGCTATTGGTAATTTGATAGGGATTGCATTGAATCTGTAGATCGCTTTGGATGGTATAGTCATTTTCACACTGTTGATTCTTCCAATCCAAGAACATGGTATATCTCTCCATCTGTTTGTGTCATCTTTGCTTTCTTTCATCAGTATCCTATAGTTTTCTGAGTACATGTCTTTTACTTCCTTAGGTAGGTTTATTCCTAGGTATTTTTTTGTTGTTGTTGCAGTGGTAAATGGGAGTGTTTCCTTAATTTCTCTTTCAGATTTTTCTTCATTAGTGTATAGGAATGCAAGAGATTTCTGTGCATTAATTTTATATCCTGCAACTTTACCAAATTCATCTATTAGCTCTAGTAGTTTTCTGGTGGCATCTGTAGGATTTTCTATCTATAGTATCATGTCATCTGCAAACAGTGACATTTTTAATTCTTCTTTTCCAATATGGATTCCTTTTATTTCTTTTTCTTCTCTGATTGCTGTGGCTAGGAGTTCCAAGACTGCATTGAATAATAGTGGCAAGAGTAGACATCCTTAGGTAGAAGTTTCTATTTGGCAGTATAGCATATTTGTTAGGAACACTGACTCTGGACCCAAACTGACTGAGTTCAAACTCCAGCTTCACCAGTAACTAGATCAATAACCTTGGGCACATCGCTTACCCTTTTTGTTCTTCAGTTTCTCTATCTATAAAATAAATACAGTGATTTAACCTACCTCATAATTTATATGATATAATCTCATATCCTACCTCATAGGCTAATGCTATAACCTATTTCATAGCATCATTGAAGATATTGAGGATTATGTTTTCTTTAACATACGTAAAGTACTTAGCACAAAGAATGTTCTTACAAGTGTTTGCTGTTGTCATTGTTGTTACTATTATTATAGAGCAGGAATTTGGCCCAGTTTTAGTAAGCTGAAAGAAAGGATTCATATAAGATTTGGCTGTAGAGGATATAGAAGTGCTTTATGAGAATAATAACAGGTGTAATACATCTTTTATGTTATAAAATTATGGAAACCTTTAAATTATGAAGCTGGTGATTTGAATCTACTTTCCTATAACTCCACCCCTAACACCAGTGTGACTTTTCAGAGCCACATGGTTGCTGTGGCTGATGGACTGTTAAATACATGTAAATCCTTTAGTTGCAAGGCTTTTTCTGACATGTGTGGGTGTGAAACCTGGAGGTGAGTGTCAGAGTGCCTTGACTGAAGATTGGAATTCACAGAGTCCTAAACAAAGCTTGCCCTGTTGAGACACATGGACTCTTGGGAGATGAAGATGGCATAAACCCTTCATGAGTCCACCTCCTCTGCCTGGCCCCCAAGAGGGCATGGTGAAGTGAATGGGTGAACTGGTGCTAGTAAAGTGCCAGATGTCCTATACCTCTGTGGGAGAGGTAGAGATTGCTTCATCTTCTACCACAGTGCTTTAACCAAAGTAAGATAGAATGAAGAATGTCATATTTGTAAATCATTACAGTATGAGAGGACTGTATTCCATTAAAAAGCAGAGACCTGCAGATTTTGATTAAAGCCTAGTAATGTGTTATTTTAGAAAAAACCTAAAAGAGTAAATGAACTAGAAATAAGGTATCAAGAAAGGAAAGATGAAGATTTGTTTTCAATTTAAAATAAAGGTGTTAGTGGAGAATATTAACAACTGTAAACAAAAGGAAATCAGAATGACAATATTAATATTACATAAGGTAGGGTTTAATGGTAAAAACAGTAAATAGAATAAAGAGGGACCTTATGTAATGAAAAAATAAATCACCATTTTGAAAGAGGTACAATATTAATAAACCTAAATATGGCAAATAATAGGACAGCTAAATGTGTGATGCAAAAGCTGGGAAATGCAAGGGTGACAATGAAAATACAGTTACGTTCATTATGGCTTCTCATGCCACCACTTAGAAAAGAAATGCCTGAAAAAACCCAGAAACATATGTAATGCAAGGGAAGAACTGTCTTACCAGAACATATCAGAACATATTATAAAACCACTATAATCCAGTTAATATGACTTGGGCCTAGACTAGGCAAATAGATCAGTGAATCATGAAAATTGATAAGTAAATCATGATATTTGCACATTTTAGATATAAGGGGTTATTTCAATTCATCAGTTACTAACGGTACTCATACAACTGGCTATCAATCTGGAAGAGAGTTAAATTGGACTCCTATCTTATAGCACATTCAGAAGTAAATTCCAGGTTGATTAAAGATTTACAGGTAAAAATATTAAAGTCATAACATTTTTTGAGGAAATCTAGGAGCTTACATTAACCATCTATGGATAAACGAGATCATCTTTATAAAAACTGAAATCCCAGATGTTGAAAAAAATAGTCAAATTTCACTGTATTCAAGTGAGCATTTTTAGTGTAATAAAGATTTCCTAAATAGAGTCAATAGGCCACAACAAAAAAGTAGATTTGAGAAACAATATTTGCAGCGTACAGAACAGACTGAGGGTTAAATATCTTAATATTCAAAAAGTTCTTATAAAGGAACAAGCAAAGTTATAATAAGCCATCAGGAAAAAGTAGGCAAAGGATATGAGGAGGAAATTGAAAGACAGTTCACATGGCTAGCAAACTTTTAAAGTATGCCTAAACTCTCCAGTAATTAGGGAGATACAAATTAACAGTGAATACAAATTAACAGTAAGGAGAAGTTGCATCCCTCAGACTAGGAAAGGAAAGAGTTTCTGGATGTATTGCTTGAGGGCATTTTTACAAGGTGTTATTGAATAAAAAAAGCAAGTGCAGAAAAGGGTATATACTATGATCTTAATTTTTATAACATGAAAAATTGTGTTTAAAAACCTGTGGATTGATGTGTATATACTATGTATGTATATTTGTGTGTATATGTGTGTGTATATAAGAATCATGTGATTTTGTGAACATGGAGAAAAATATTCAAAGATATACATTAGTAAGTTAACATGGGTTACCTGGGTAGAGAGTAGTAAAGGGGAGCCAAGTAAAAAACTAAAAGACAAAAAGACCATATAAATAGAAAGAACAACTTATTCTTTAAGGATTTGCTTTATAACACTGTCATGTAACTGTATAAGACAGTATGAGTTAACATAAGTAGGAAAGTGTAGAAAATGTAACATAATCAGAGTCATAATATCTAGGCTCAGTCTAAGCCCCACTGCTCATTATTCATATGACCTTAATTAAATGTTTAAGCTCTCTGGGTCTGTTTGTTATTCTTTTAAATGGAAATAATGAAACCTACTTTACAGAACTTTTGTGTGAATCAAATGAGAAGATACATGTGAAAGTAACTGGAATAATGCCTGTCCTGTAATAGATACTCTAAATCTCCTATCTCCCTCCTTTTTAAAAATATTTAACTTTCTCAACGTTACTGTTAATTTTTAGATTATGTGTGACAATCCAAGAAGCTACCCAATTAAGAGCAGAAAAAATACATTTGGAAAAACAGACCAGAGACTTACAAGCAAAGTGCTATGAATTAGAAAACGAGAAATACGAAGCTATTGTAAGAGCCAGAAATAGCATGCAACTCCTAGAAGAAGCTAACCTTCAAAAAAATCAGGTAAGAAAACTAGTAACCATGTTTATAAATAATAATAAATAGATAATAAATAAAATAATGAAATACTGAACATTCCCCCATATGACCTGATAGTAAGGGACTCAGTAACTACAGAATTAATGCATAAAAATGAAATTGCTCACCATTAATAGGCATACTATTGATACATTCTTGATGTTAAGACTTAACATCATAAAATATGATAAAATGTCAACCCTCTCCTAAAACTTTCATTAGACGTTTTTTATGTCGCCAATCCTTGTGTAACTAATCTTCATCCCCTGTAGTCTTATACTTTAAAAAAAAAAAATCTGTTAAAGTACTTACTGCAGTATGTATACTCTATATTTTAGTCACTTGAATCAGATGAAACTTATTAATCTTTATTTCACCTTCATTACTTACACAATTACTCTAATAGAGCAGAAGCTTAATTGATGGGAATTAAATTAACTATAAAGATTTATTAACCGGAGCCTTCATGTCACTTCTCTTTTTTTTTTAACCCTCTAATAATTGTGATTACTATGCTACCACATATCACATCTTTTACCACTTTCATTTAATGGTATTTAGTTTATAGAAGTCACAAAATAGGTTTTTTTTTTTTTACATCTTTATTGGAGTATAATTGCTTTACAATGGTGTGTTTCTGCTTTATAACAAAGTGAATCAGTTATACATATACATATGTTCCCATATTTCTTCCCTCTTGTATCGCGCGGCCTCCCTATCCCACCGCTCTAGGTGGTCACAAAGCACCGAGCTGATCTCCCTGTGCTATGCGGCTGCTTCCCACTAGCTATCAATTTTACGTTTGGTAGTGTATATATGTCCATGCCACTCTCTCACTTTGTCACAGCTTACCCTTCCCCCTCCCCAATATCCTCAAGTCCATTCTCTGGTAGGTCTGTGTCTTTTTTCTTGTCTTACCCCTAGGTTCTTCATGACATTTTTTTTTCTTAAATTCCATATATATGTGTTAGGATACGGTATTTGTCTTTCTCTTTCTGACTTACATCACTCTGTATGACAGACTCTAGGTCCATCTACCTCATTACAAATAGCTCAATTTCGTTTCTTTTTATGGCTGAGTAATATTCCACTGTATATATGTGCCACATCTTTATCCATTCATCCAATAATGAACACTTAGGTTGTTTCCATCTCCTGGCTATTTTAAATAGAGCTGCAATGAACATTTTGGTACATGACTCTTTTTGAATTATGGTTTTCTCAGGGTATATGCCCAGTAGTGGGATTACTGGGTCATATGGTAGTTCTATTTGCAGTTTTTTAAGGAACCTCCATACTGTTCTCCATAGTGGCTGTACCAATTCACATTCCCACCAGCAGTGCAAGAGGGTTCCCTTTTCTCCACACCCTCTCCACCATTTATTGTTTGTAGATTTTTTGATGATGGCCATTCTGACTGGTGTGAGATGACACCTCATTGTAGTTTTGATTTGCATTTCTCTAATGATTAGTGATGTTTTTAATGTTGCTGACTCCCTTACAAAGCAATCATTAAATTATTATTTCATTTAATCAATATTTATTGAATTCATAGTGTATGCATAGTACTCCACTGGGACATATGGGGATTACAAAGGAAATACTTTGTTTTATTTATGTTTTCTTTTTTACATGATAGATGGTTTTCCAAGAGAACTATTAAAAACAAAACAAGCTATAAGTTGCATGGTAAGAAGCTACTAAGATATAAAAAAGAAACAATTATCCAAATCTAAGCTGTGGGGAATGCTAAGGTGCTTTTTATACCTTTCAGATACTGTTCCCTTCTGTGATCTTTTAGAATGGATGAAAGGAACAAAATACATAATATGCTTGGGAATTCCTCTAAATGCCTAAGTTAACTAGAAAAATTAAGAACAGGGCAGAATTGTGTCTCTCTCTCCTCCGAAGCTTATGAGCATTCTTAACATCATGTCATAAAGATGAATATTTTGTGTGGAGCACAGTGGACAGAGAAGGTAGTAGTAATAATACTCATTCCTGTCCCTTAAATCTTCTCATCCAAGTCTCAAGTCCACAAATTGGACTTGAACCGTAAATTGCCTGTTTTTGGCTACAGTATTAAATTCCCTCTTGACTTATTGCTTAATTGCCAGAGGGTTCCCACCTTCAGTTGCTTGTTCCAAGAAGTTAAGAAGTTCTCTTAACCAATCATACAAACAGGTATGAACCACAACCTTACCATAATTTCTTATGAAACTTCCCTTTTCCCCGTTGTCCCATTCTCCATGACAAGATTGTTATATCAAAACAGCTATTACTTCTCCCTAGCTTACCTATTTAAGTAGAAGGAAATTTATTAAACAACAAAAACAGAGATAGGAATGTGTATGGTATCTCTGCAAGATAGTGAGATCAGAACACAGAGCTGCTTACTCTATAATGATATTTATAAAAAAAAAAAAGAAAAGAGATTCATTCAAACCTAAAATTGGAGGAGTTCCAGGCTCAGGAAGATATTTGAACTAGACATGTAAACTTGGGACTTTTCAGCATATAAATGGTATTTAAAACCACGAGATTGGATTAGACCACCAAGGGGTGGATGTGGATAGAGAAAAGGACCAAGGACTAAGACTTGGGTAGTTCAATAATAGAGAGGTTCAGGAGAAGAGGAAGAAACGGCATTGCAGACTCAAAAGGAATAATCAGTGAGTTAAGAGGAAAACCAATACTAGGGTGTGCTAAAAGCCAAGTATAGAAAGTAAAACAAAGAAAAGAAAGTAACCCATTATCTCAAGTGCTGTTTGACAGATCAATAAGATAATTACGCAAAATTGACTCTCATGGGTTAGCAGTATAGAGATCATGGACGGTGAAAGCCTGATTAGAGTGAACCTAACAGAAAGTTTTGGAAATGAGCAAGTGCAGACTTTAGAGGAGTTTTGCTCCACAGGGAAGCAAAGAAATGGGTTGTGACTGACAACAGAACTAGGCTTATAAGAGTATTTTTTAGGTGAGATGAAAATGATTGGTTGGTTAGAAATTTCATGGAGAGGAAGTAGGTGGTTTCTGCAGTGATGGAGGTATGAGGTGACAAGGGACATAATTTGAATAAAACCAAATAATGGAAAGAAAGGGAAATCTAAGAGATTTTTCCAAGAATATAATATTTAGATTTGATTATTTATTTTACATAGGGAATAAAGGAGAAAGAAAATTTAAAAATAATCCTAAATTCCCAGCCATAGAGATTAGAAGAGTGATGGTACTGGCTGAAACAAATATCAAAGGAAAAGAATAAATTTTTAGTTAGGACAAGGTCAGTGAGGGGGTTAAGGAAAATAAACATCATTCATAAGTTAGGCAAGATCTCAAAGTGGAGATGTCTCAGAAGTTTCGCATAAGAGGTATGCTTTCAAGAAAGTGATTAGTGGATAGGTTTTTACCCATTTATTACATAATCTTTATTAATAACGATGTGACCTATAATAACATCAAATTATTATTTTCTGAAGGCTCTGCTTGAGGAGAAGCAAAAAGAAGAAGATATAGAGAAAATGAAAGAAACAGTTTCTCGGCTTGTGCAAGATGCTGCCATAAGAACCAGGAAGGAAGTAAGGGGGTTTTAATTATATTTAAAATTCAAAATTTTACAGAATTTCACAGCTTAAGAGTAGACATTACCTGAGTTTTTGCCTTGTGGACTTAGGTAATTATTTGTCAGCTGATTGTATCAATTGTGCTAAATTTCAAATAAAAATCATCTCATGATAGTAGCCCCTAACATTGGTGCCAGGGTGAGGTAGAGGTAGGGGGTAGGGCAAGTGGGAAGGAGAGAGATTTAGGCTAGGAATATAGTGAAAATTAACACCCCTGAAGTATGATGTGAAGAAGAAGGGTCAAAAAGAAACTTAGAACATACGAGAAGCAAGAGAAGAAAACCTACTGTTATTTGCAGTATCTTAGAGTGTCTTAGGACAGGAGTACAAGAGAAATCTGCTTTAACCTCTTATTTTATTTGTAATGAAGCTGAAACCCATGAGAGGTTATTGGCTAGCTCAAAATTGTACACTAATTAAAGCCAGAACTTAGACTCACACCTTCTCCTTGCTATACTGAGCCTAGCGTTGTTTCAATCGCATCATGCAGGTACCTATATGATTTGTGAATTGTGTTGTTGTTTGCAATTCCATTATCAAGACTAAATCTTATTTTTTTGTGTTAAAGCAATGAGTTGTTTCTTAGAATTGCAAGCCTTATGAAAGTTAAAACTGTCTTGGAAATATGTTTGCTTTCATATAAAGAGAGAGGGAAGACATACATTTATTTGCCTTTTCCTCTGGTATGGATATGAATTAATTCCTAAGTGGTGTGGTAAAGTTAAAAAGTGTAAAGTGAGTTTAGGAGGAAGAAACCACAAAAACCCATTTTAAAGATGAAAAAACTGAAAAACAGAGTTAACTAACTTGCTTAGGGTTCCACCTCTAGGAAATAGCAGAACTGGGTTGCAGATGAGCTCTACTCTCAATCACTATGAGAAATTGTTTCTCGTGAATTTTGTATTTTTTTTATTTTTAGAAATTTTCAAACCCATAGAAAGGAAAGAGCTGTATAATGAACACTTATTTACCTCTCACCCAGAAAACTCTTAGTGTCTTGCTATACCCATTCCATCTCTCTTTATGTTACATACACACTCTTCCCTTGTGCCAAACATTCAGACATAGACTGCAGGCCTCATGACACTTCATCTTGTCATCTGTTTCCCCAGAAAAAGGACATTTTGCTACACAACCACACCACAATTACCATGTCCTAAAAAAAATCAACATTACTTCAATTCACACTCGAATTTCCCTAAAATATTGTTTATAGCTGTTTGGTCTTTAAAATTCAGGATCCAATCCATGTTTATGCATCATTGTATTTGACTACCACGTCTCTGTAGTCTCCCTCAATTTAACCCAGTCCCCTGCCTTCCTTTGTATATGACAAAGAATCCTTTGTAAAATCCTTCAGAATATTCCACATTTGGATTCATGTGACTGTTTCGTTTTGATTAGATTCAGGTCATTTCTGGCAGAGTGATATGTATACCTACATCCCACTTCATCATATCAGGAAGCTGTAATGTCAGTTGTACATTGGTGATGCTAAGCTTGACCACATGATTAAGGTGTTAAGGCCAGATCTTTCCATTTTATACTTTATGAATAATTGGGGAAGATACTTGAAGACCATGCAGCTATCCTTTTCCACCAAAATCTTTCATCCAGTGGTTTTGTCATCCATTGATAATCCTTATCTAAAATAAATAAATATATTGGGTAATTAGAAATTCTAATTCTGTCAATCTTTCTATACATTTATTAGTTGTTATTTTTTGGTTAGGGCTAGAGTCCTGCCCCCTTTCTTTGTTATGATGGATTCGTTTTTATTTTTTTATTTCATGATTCATTGCCATCAGTCTTCATTTTTATTCTCAATTTGTCTCTCTAGTTTTCCTGGATAGATGTTATTTCTCATCTTGTACTTTCCTTGCCTCAGACCTAGAATCAGCCAGCCACTTCTTCAAAAAGCCTTGGTTGTAATTTTTAATTTGATATTTTGTCAGATAGATGAATTAGCAAAAGTAGAAATTCCTGTTTTCATTTTTACTGTAATATTTACATTAATATGCTTTCCTACATATTCATAAAGACTATCTATGAAATTATTAACATAAGTGATTTCAAAGTATATATACTATTATGATCATAAACCCTCATGTTACCTGCATCATTTCTAGATACTAAAAAGAACACTTTTAAAAAACTATGTGAGAGACAGACAGACATGATTGGGCTTATAGGAACCAAAATTATTTTATTCTAGGAACCTTCATGACTTAGTTTCAGCTTGAATATTCCTTATCTATAATGGGGATAATAACTGCTTCATCATGTTGTTGTGAGAATTAATGAGATAATAACACGTAAAGCACTCTGGATAGTTCATAACACATTAAATCTCAATAAATGCTAACTGTGATTATCACTGACCTGTAAATAGGGAGGGTTGATTTTTAATATAATTTTTTTTTTTTTTTTTTTTTTTTTTTGCCGTATGTGGGCCTCTCACTGTCGCGGCCTCTCCCGTTGCGGAGCACAGGCTCCAGACCGC
>NW_006784763.1:540151-542780 GCF_000442215.2 Lipotes vexillifer | reverse complement strand
TCCCAGACCAGGGCACAAACCCGTGTCCCCTGCATCGGCAGGCAGACTCTCAACCACTGCGCCACCAGGGAAGCCCTAATATAATTTTTCATAGGAAAAGCTACATCAAATTATAACCTAAAATGGAACGGAAATGGACCCACCTATAATATGCTCGGCAGGCCTTCCAAAAGATAACTCTAGTTTAATTAACTAAAGTATATAGCAGTGTTGTAAATGTTCTACAGAAGGTTTACATCATGTTTGAGAAATAATCCATTTTATAAGATGCTATAAAATTTCCAAAAACCTTTGCGTCATAAATGTGTACTGATGATATATCATCAGGATCAATATTCTTCATGGTCTTTTTAAAAACATGAGTAGGGACTTCCCTGGTGGCGCAGTGGTTAAGAATCTGCCTGCCAATGCCGGGGACACGGGTTCGAGCCTTGGTCCGGGAAGATCCCACATGCCACAGAGCAACTAAGTCCGTGTGCCACAACTACTGAGCCTGAGCTCTAGAGCCCGTGAGCTACTACTACTGAAGCCCGCACACCTAGAGCCTGTGCTCCGCAACAAGAGAAGCCACCACAATGAGAAGACCGCACACTGCAACGAAGAGTAGCCCCCGCTCACCACAACTAGAGAAAGCCCGCGCACAGCAACGAAGACCCAACACAGCCAAAGATAAATAAATTTATTAAAAACATGAGTAGATATTAGAAAAAAATATTGTTTTTAGGAGCCACCCTGAGGAGATGTAACTAATTCTTGAAATTACTCTGTACACATAAAGTCTGCTATTTCTGAAGATATTTAACTGCTAATTAAAATAAGGGTTTTTCTTATAAAGTAATGTGGCACTGAAATATGATGTGTACTATAAAAATATTCTTCTGTTTATAAAACAAAAGTGCCTTAAAAGTTATTAATTACATTTTTAGTGTATATTTCAGTTTTTCTCCTGACTTGCTCTGTGGTAGCAGATCTCAAAGTATTGTTCAGGTGGTCTGCAAAATCATACCTACTTTCATAATTATAGTAAAACAGTTTGCTTTTTTCACAGTCATTCTCTCATGACTTTGCAGGGTTGTCTTCCAGAAGTTGATGGTATGCAACAACACAACAGCTTGAACATGGAAATAGATATGAGAGTCTAGCTATCTTCTATTAAGCCACAGACATTAAGGAAATTTGCAAAAATGTAAACTAATAACACTCTTCTAAAATTTTTTTAATTTTTGGGAAATACACATATTTTCACAAAAGTGTATTTTTTATGTTAACCTGTAATGACTTTAGTTATTATTTATAAAGGGATTAATAAGTAAATATTTTGAAATTTTCTGTTTTCATTTCTAATATGGTAAATTTTAATTGAAAGAGAACCCATTATAAAGACCAAAATTTGACAAACACTTTAGGAGACATCATCCTGTTCACTTACTTCCACTGTTATGATAAATTCTTGACTCTTTAATACATTGTGTGCTTATCCTTTATGCCCTAAAAGTTACAGTTTTATTTTTTATCAAAATTATTATTCTAAATGTTTTTATTGGATGTTAATTATTTTTACTGTAAACCTAAATAATTCATAGGTATCTTAATTTGCAGGTTGCAAACACAAGAAAACAATATAATGTACAGATTTCTCGACTAACAGAAGAACTTTCAGCCCTTCAAATGGTATGTTAGAAAACTATACTGCTATTTTCTTCTGAATATTGTTTACTTTAAAGGCCAGGAAACATTTTTTTTTAACATCTTTATTAGAGTTTAATTGCTTTACAATGTTGTGTTAGTTTCTGCTGTATAACAAAGTGAATCAGCTATACATATACATATATCCCCATATCCCCTCCCTCTTGTGTCTCCCTCCCACCCTCCCTATCCCACCCCTCTAGGTGGTCACAAAGCACTGAGCTGATCTCCCTGTGCTATGCAGCTGCTTCCCACTAGCTATCTATTTTACATGTGGTAGTATATATAAGTCCATGCCACTCTCTCACTTCGTCCCAGCTTACCCTTTCCACTCCCCATGTCCTCAAGTCCATTCTCTATGTCTGCCTCTTATTCCTGTCCCGCCCCTAGGTTCTTCAGAACTATTTTTTTTTTCGATTCCATATATATGTGTTAGCATACGGTATTTGTTTTTCTCTTTCTGACTTACTTCACTCTGTATGACAGTCTCTAGGTCCATCCACCTCACTACAAATAACTCAGTTTCGTTCCTTTTTATGGCTGAGTAATATTCCATTGTATATATATGCCACATCCTCTTTACAGGATACATATTATTGCACATTCATTTATTCAGAAGATACTTATTAAGCCAGGAACTGTAATAGATGCTAGGAAAAGAATAAAAATCAAAGGTAAATGTGTTGTCTGTAGTCTTGGAACTTATGGTCTAGTAGGAAAGATGGATGGCATTTATCACGTTTTACTGTGATTACCTTTTTGGGACAAAGAATGCACAGGGTGCTGTTGAAGCATCCATCTGTAGCTGATACCATATGCTGAAGTTCATCTGAGAGACCAGGAAGAATGAAAAAGTATACATGATGGTGGGAAAGGAAAGACAGTCTTTCCAAAAGAAATGAGTACTCAAGGATGAGTAGGCAAAGAAGGGAGAGGAAAGAGT
>NW_006784763.1:534876-540083 GCF_000442215.2 Lipotes vexillifer | reverse complement strand
GAAAGAGTGCTTGTGTGACTAGAGGTGGAATTAAATATATAAATTTAACTTGAAGATCTGATGAAATGGAATTTAATAACCTTGCTCACAGGAGCATAAAAGTACAAGAATTTCCAGAGATTGGGAAGATATTTTCAACTTTACAAACTCTCATCTTTCCTGAATTTCCATATCACTTTTAATCTTTCTTAACAAAATTTAGCAGTGAATTATATCTTGTCATAAATATTATACATTGTATTATGCCTCTCTTTCTCTGTCTCCTTGTCTTCCTTCTCAGTCCCTCCCTCCCCCTCTGTCTTTCTTCATGAAAATCTTATCTTCCCAAGTAGATTGTAAGCACTTCAAGGTAGAAGAGTCTTATGTTTTCCTTTATTTTCCCCATTGCCTAATACACTATTTTGCACAGTATGTTTTCAATAAATCCTTATTGACTTATTGATATTTAAGCACCTCTGAAAGAATGATCACATCTTTTCCACATTCTACAAACCAGTGTACATGATGAGACCTTAGTTATTGTATGTGGGTCCTGAGAGTTTTAGAACAAGAAACACTGTTACTTTTTGGTTGTTTAATGTCATTTGTTCTAACACTATGGGAACATTAAGTAAAATTAATGGGATGCAGTGTGGCCAATTAGTCATGTCTAATTGTTTGTTGTTTTTCAGTTTTACTTCCTCTTCTGTCACCTTGCTATTTCGCTTGTTCTCTTACGTGGACTGATTTAACTATCAAAAGATTTACAACTTTGAAGAAGAGGGGTTTTACCCCAGTCTAGGATTATTTAATAAATTATAAACTCTGGAGGGACAAGAACATTATTTATTTCTATTTAGGAATGTGTACTAGGTAAGACCTGCAGGGATTTTAAAAATAACTCTTAACTGTGTAACAACCAGAGCTATGTAAACTCACTTTAGAGTAAAAAGAAGACATAATTTCAGATTATTACAGAACATGCTTCTTAGGATTTATAGTAAAACATTTGTAACTCATAGCTAAGTGGATTTTTCTAAAGATATTAAATATTATCTGATGTCATGTTGGTTTGGTGAAAAAAACTGTACTAATTGAAGTGTTTGAAATATTAAGCATTTAGAGGTATATTTGAAGAAAGACATGTTCAGCTACTTTAAAAAGCAGATTTTCTCAGGAAACTCAGACTACAGTTTGAGGCATAATAACCTAATGTTGACTATTTATTTCTATTCTTCATTACCAATTTTACCACCTCTGCACTAAACATGAAGTCAGGGAGGGAAGTTAAGCATACTTTAGCTAACCCAAAGCTAAGTTGCGCTTGCAGGAAGGATAAAGTCTTGTATTTTAGGTTAATGTGTAGATTTTTTGGATAGGTTTAAGAAAAGGCCAGAGGGAGTCTGTCTCAAGCCACATATCTCTCTTTGGAGAGCAACATATACAGCATATGTTTCTCTTCAAATACTCAAGGTTTTACTTCTGCCAAGTAGCAGAGGTTTTTTTTTTTTTTTTTTTTTTCTCTTTGGAGAGCAACATATACAGCATATGTTTCTCTTCAAATACTCAAGGTTTTACTTCTGCCAAGTAGCAGAGGGTTTTTTTTTTTTTTTTTTTTTAATAGTAGCAGAGGTTTTTTGCTAATCTATAGCAAATGAGGGAGAGGATTGGTTATAAATGTCCAAATTTATACATGTAAAATGAAACATTCATTATGATCTTTTTTTTTGATTCATGAATTTTTTAGAAGTCTAATTTCAAATTCCCCAATACATGGGTATTTAGACTCCTTTTTATTGCTAATTTCTAATCTGGTTAAATAGAGACCACAGATCATGGTCTACATGATACTGATTCTTAATATTTGTTGAGACTTTCTTTATGGTACACTATGAGGATATGATTTTGGAAGCACTCCATGAGTTCTTGAAAAAATTTCTAGTATCATTTGGTCATTTCTTGTCCAAAAGGTAGGAATATTGGTGGTGATTAATATCTGAAAAGCTTTTAATAGTAATTTTAAATGTTTGCTTTAGTTTTTAGTATATTTCTGATAGAATTCTTATATTTCTCCTTAAAGGTTTCTACTTTTCTGTCTCATTTTAACTTTGCTATCTCAGGTTAAGTAAATATTCAACCATTGTCGTTTGGCAGTTATATGCTGGGTTAGATAAAGAGAGATGCATAACACATTTATAACATATCTTTCTTTATATGCTACTCACCAGACCCAGAAGTGTGATCTAACCTTATTATTAATATCTACATCAAAAATCATTTGGGAATCATATCATAGATGCAGAAAAAGCATTTGACAAAATACAGCACCCATACATGATAAAAAAAATCAGTAAACTAGGAACAAAGGGAAACTTCCTCAATTTTGTAAAGAATATCTATAAAAAATCTACAGCTGTGGAACTGAAAGCTTTCCCACTAAGATCAGGAACAAGGCAAGGGTGTCCCCTCTCACCACTGCTTTTCAAGATCATACTGGAAGTACTAGCTAATGCAGTTTGACCCCCCCCAAAAAAAGGAAGTAAAAGGTATGCAGGTTGGGAAAGAGGAATTTGTTTTCAGATAACATTATCTATGTAAAAAGTCCAAAAGAATAAAAAATTTTAAAACCCTGGGACAAAGAAGTGATTATAACAAGGTTGTAGGATACAAGGTTAATATACAAAAGTCAATTGCTTTCCTATATACCAGGAATAAACAAGTGGAATTTGAAATTAAAAACACAGTGTCATTTACACATTGTCATTTGCATTAGCACCCCGAAAATTAAATAGTTAGGTGTAAATCTAACCAAATATATATGAGGAAAACTACAAAAGTCTGATGAAAAACAGCAAAGAAGAACTAAATAAATGAGGATCGCCCATGTTCATGGATAAAAAGACTCAATATTGTCAAGATGTCATTTCTTCCCAACTTGATCTATAGATTTAGTGCAATTCCAATTGAAATCCCACCAGGTTGTTTTGTGGATATTGGCAAACTGATTCTAAAGTTTGAATGGAGAGGCAAAAGACCTAAAATAGTCAATACAGCATTGAAGAAGAACAAAGTCGGAGGACTGACACTGTACCGCACTTCAAGACTTACTTGAAACCTACAGTAACCAAGACAGGCTGACATCAGTGAAACAACAGACAAATAGATCAATGGAACAGAACCCAGAAATAGACCCACATGAATACAGTTAGCTGATCTTTGACAAAGGAGCAGAGGTAATACAATGGAGCAAAGATAGTCTTTTTTTAACAAATGGTGCTAGAACAATTAGGTATTCACATGAATGAATCTGGATACAGAACTTACATAAAAAGTAATTCAAAATGGGTCACAGACCTAAATGTAAAATGCAAAACTATAAAACTCCTAGAAGATAACATAGGAGAAAAATCTAGATAATCTTGGGTTTGGCAATGAGCTTTTAGATACAACACCAAAGGTATGTATGATCCATGAAAGAAAGAACTGGTAAGTTGGACTTCATTAAAATTAAATTATTCTGCTCTGTGAAAGATGCTATCAAGAAAATGAAAATTGAAATCATATATTGGGAGAAAATAATTACAAAAAAATCCCATATCTAATAAAGGACTATTACCCAAAATATACAAAGAATCCTTAAAACTCAACAGTAAGAAAACAACTTGATTTAAAAAATTGAGCCAAAGACCTTAACAGACACCTCACCAAAGATTTACAGATGACAAATAAGTAAATGAAAAGATACTCCAAATCCTATGTAAAAATGCAAATTAAAACAACAATGAGATACCACTCGTTACACCAAATAAGTGCCAGATATACCTATTACAATGGCCAAAATCCAGAACACTGACACCACCATATGCTGACAAAGAGCAATAGGAACTCTCATTCATTGCTGGTAGGAACGCAAAATGGTACAGCCACTTTTGAAGGGAGTTTGCTGTTGTCTTACAAAAGTAAATATGCTCTTACCATAGGATCCAACAATTGCATTCCTCTGTATTTAGCCAAAGGAGTTGAAAACTTATGTTCACAAAAAACCTGCACATGGATGTTTATATTATAGCAGGCTTTGTCATAATTGCCAAAACTTGGAAGCAACCAAGATGTCCTTCAGTTGGTGATGGGTAAATAAACTGGTCCATCCAAACAATAGAATATTATTCAGCACTTAAAAGAAATGAGCTACGTCACCATGAAAAGACATGGGGGAAACTTAAATGCATATCACTAAATTAAAGAAGCCAGTCTGAAAAGGTTACATAATATACGATTCCAGCTATATGACATTCTGGAAAAGGCAAACCTTGGAGACAGTAAAAAGATCAGTAGTTACAAGGGCTTAAGGAGGAGAGAGAGAGAGAGAGAGATGAATAAGTATAGGCAAAGCATAGAAAATTTTTAGGACAGTGAAACTACTTTATATGATACTATAATGGTGGATATATGTCATTATAAATTTATCCAAACCCATGAAATGTACAACACCAAGAGTGAACTCTAATGAAAACTATCACCTCTAGGTGATAATATTGTGTGATGTAGGTACATAAGTTTTAACAAATGTACCACTCCATCGTGGGATGTTGATAATGGGGAAGGCAATGTATGTATGGGGACAGGAAGTATAGGAGAAGTCTGTAACTTCCCCTCAATTTTGCTGTGAACCTAAACTGCTCTTAAAAAATAGTCTATTAAAAAATTACATGAGGTGAGTTATGAACATAGGAGAAATCCCAAATTTCACACCAGAAAATTACCTTTTCATAGATTAGCAACTTATTGTGTGAACATATATAGAACATTAAAGTTATATTTCTTGGGGGGACCTTCAAGATGGTGGAGGAGTAAGGCATGGAGATCACCTTCCTCCCCACAAATACATCAAAAATACATCTACATGTGGAACAATTCCTACAGAACACCTACTGAACCCTGGCAGAAGACCTCAGACTTCCTAAAAAGCAAGAAACTCCCAATGTACCTGGGTAGGGCAAAAAAAGGAGAAAAATCAGAGTCAAAAGAATAGGGACAGGGCTTCCCTGGTGGCGCAGTGGTTGAGATTCTGCCTGCCGATGCAGGGGATGCAGCTTCGTGCCCCGGTCTGGGAAGATCCCACATGCCGCGGAGCAGCTGGGCCCGTGAGCCATGGCCGCTGAGCCTGCGCGTCCGGAGCCTGTGCTCCGCAACGGGAGAGGCCACAACAGTGAGAGGCCTGTGTACAG
>NW_006784763.1:507966-534866 GCF_000442215.2 Lipotes vexillifer | reverse complement strand
AAAAAAAAAAAAAGGGACAGTACCTGCACCTCTGGGAGGGAGCTGTGAAGGAGGAAAAGTTTCCACACACTAGGAAGCCCCCTCAGTAGCAGAGATGGGGAGTAGGCAGGGGGGAAGCTTCGGAGCCACGGAGGACAACGCAGCAACAGGGATGCAGAGGACAAAGCGGAGAGATTCCCACACAGAGAAACCTTGCCAACCAGCGCTGACCAGCCTGACAGGATTGTCTGCTCACCTGCCGGGGCGGGTGGAGGCTGGGAGCTGAGGCTCAGGCTTCAGAGGTCAGATACCAGGGAGAGGACTGAGGTTGGCTGTGTGAACACAGCCTGAAGGGGGCTAGTGCATCACAGCTGGCCGGGAGGGAGTCCAGGAAAAAGTCTGGACCTGCCTAAGAGGCAAGAGACCATTGTTCCGAGGTGTGCGGGGAGAGGGGCTTCAGATCACCGCCTAAATGAGCTCCAGAGATGGTGCAAGCTGCAGCTATCAGTGCAGACACCAGAGACAGGCATGATACACTAAGGCTGCTACTACAGCCACCAAGAATCCTGTGTGCAAGCACAGGTCACTGTCCACACCTCCCCTCCCAGAAGCCTGTGCAGCCTGCCACCGCCAGGGTCCCATGATCCAGGGACAACCTCCCTGGGAGAACAAACGGCACACCTCAGGCTGTTGCAAAGTCACACGGGCCTCTACCACCACAGGCTCACCCCACATTCCGTATCCCTCCCTGCTCGTGGCCTGAGTGAGTCAGAGCCCCCGAATCAGCTGCTACTTTAACCCCATCCTGTCTGGGCGAAAAACAGATGTCACAGGGCGACCTACATGCAGAGGCGGGGCCAGACACAAACCTGAACCCCAGGAGCTGTGCGAACAAAGAAGAGAAAGGGAACTTTCTCCCAGCAGCCTCAGGAGCAGCGGATTAAGTCTCCACAATCAACTTGATGTACCTTGCATCTGTGGAATACCTGAATAGACATTGAATCATCCCAAAATTGAGGCGGTGGACTTTGGCAGCAATTGTAGACTTGGGGTTTGCTTTCTGCATCTAATTTGTCTCTAGTTTTATGTTTATCTTAGTTTAGCATTTAGAGCTTATTATCATTGCTAGATTTGTTTATTGATTTGGTTGCTCTCTTCCTTTATATATGTGTGTGTGTGTGTGTGTGTGTGTGTGTGTGTGTGTGTGTGTGTGTATTTTCCTTTTTCTCTTTCTATGAATGTGTAGGTGCATGCTTCTTTGTGTGATTTTCTCTTAACAGCTTTGCTTTTACCATTTGTCCTAGAGTTCTGTCAGTTTTTTTTTTTTTTTTAGTATAGTTTTTAGCGCTTGTTATCATTGGATTTGTTTTTTGGATTGGTTGCTCTCTTCTTTTTCTTTTATTACTATTTGATTTTTTTGTTTTAAAAATATTTTCCTTATCTTTTATTTTAATAACTTTATTTTTTTTTATTTTTTTCTTCCTTTTGTTCTCCCTTTTCTTCTAAGCCCTGTAGCTGACAGGGTCTTGGTGCTCAGGCTGGGTGTCAGGCCTGAGCCTCTGACGTGGGAGAGCTGAGGTCAGGACATTGGACCACCAGAGACCTCCCGGCCCCATGTAATATCAAATGGTGAAAGCTCTCCCAGAGATCTCCACCTCAGTGTAAGACCCAGCTCCACTCAATGACCAGCAAGCTACAGTGTTAGACACCCTATGCCAAAAAACTTGCAAGAGAGGACCACAACTCCACGCATTAGCAGGGAGGCTGCCTAAAATCATAAGTTCACAGAAACCCCAAAACATACCAACAGACATGGTCCTGCCCATGAGAAATGCAACATCCCGCCTCATCCAGCAGAACACAGGCACCAGTCCCCTCCACCAGAAAGCCTACACAAGCCACTGAACCAACCTTACCCACTGGGAGCAGACACCAAAAAGAACGGGAACTACGAACCTGCAGGCTGTGAAAAGGAGACCCCAAACGCAGTAAGTTGAGCAAAATGAGAAGACAGAGAAATTCACAGCAGATGAAGGAGCAACATAAAAATCCACCCTACCAAACAAATGAAGAGAAAATAGGCACTCTACCTGAAAAAGAATTCAGAGTAATGATAGTAAAGATGATCCAGAATCTTCAAAATAGAATGGAGAAAATACAAGAAATGTTTAACAAGGACCTGGAAGAACTAAAGAGCAAATAGGCAATGAGGAACAACACAATAAATGAAATTAAAAATTCTCTAGAAGGAATCAGTAGCACAATAACTGAGGCAGAAGAATGGATAAGTGACTTGAAAGATAAAAGAGTGGAAGTAACTACTGCAGAACAAACTAAAGAAAAAAGAATAAAAAGAATTGAGGACAGTATCACAGACATCTGGGACAGCAGTAAATGCACAAACATTTGAATTGTAGGGGTCCCAGAAGAAGAAGAGAAAAATAAAGAGACTAAGAAAATACTTGAAGTGATCATAGTTGAAAGCTTTCCTAATATGGTAAAGGAAATAGTCAAGTCCAGGAAGCGCAGAGTTCCATACAGGATAAATCCAAGGAGAAACACGCCAAGACACATATTAATCAAACTAGCAAAAATTAAATACAAAGAAAAAAATACTAAAAGAAGCAAGGGAAAATCAACAAATAACGTACAAGGGAATCTCCATAAGGTGAACAACTGATCTTTCAGCCAAAACTCTGCAAGCCAGAAGGGAGTGGCAGGACATATTTAAAGTGATGAAAGGGAAAAACCTACAACCAAGATTACTCTACCCAGAAAGGATCTCATTCAGATTCAACGGAGAAATTAAAACCTTTACAGCCAAGCAAAATTTAAGAGAGTTCAGCACCACCAAACTAGCTTTACAACAAATGCTAAAGGAACTTCTCTAGGCAGGAAAAACAAGACAAGGAAAAGACCTACAATAACAAACTCAAAACAGTTAAGAAAATGGTAATGGGAACATACATATTGAGGACTACCTTAAATGTAAATGGAGTAAGTGCTCCAATCAAAACACAGACTGCCCGAAAGGATAATAAAACAAGACTCGTATATATGCTGTCTACAAGAGACACACTTCAGACCTAGGGACATATACAGACTGAAAGTGAGGAGATGGAAAAAGATATTCCATGCAAATAGAAATCAAAAGAAAGCTGGAGTAGCAATTCTCATATCAGACAAAATAGACTTTAAAATAAAGACTATTACAAGAGACAAAGACAGATGCTACATAATGATCAAGGAGTCAATCCAAGAAGAAGAAATAACAATTGTAAATATTTATGCACCCAAACATAGGAGCACCTCAATACATAAGGCAAATGCTAACAGCCATAAAAGGGGAAATTGACAGTGACACAATAATAGAAGGGTACTTTAACACCCCACTTTCACCAATGGATAGATCATCCAAAATGAAAATACTGAAACACAAGCTCTAAATGATACATTAAACAAGATGGACTTAATTGATATTTACAGGACATTCCATCCAAAACCAACAAAATACACTTTCTTCTCAGGTGCTCATGGAACATTTTCCAGGATAGATCATATCTTGGGTAACACACAAATCAAGCCTTGCTACACTGAAGAAAAGTGATATCATATCAAGTATATCTTCAGACCACAATGCTATGAGACTAGATATCAATTACAGGAAAAAATCTGTAAAAAATACAAACACATGGAGGGTAAACAATACGCTACTAAATAGCCAAGAGATCACTGAAGAAATCAAAGAGAAAATCAAAAAATACCTAGAAACAAATGACAATGAAAACATGATGACTCAAGTCCTATGGGATGCAACAAAAGCACAAAAGCAGTTCTAAGAGGGAAGTTTATAGCGATACAATCCTACCTCAACAAACAAGAAACATCTCAAATTAACAACCTAACCTTACACCTAAAGCACTAAGAGAAAGAAGAACAAAAAAAAACCCGAAGTTACCAGAAGGAAAGAAATCATAAAGATCAGATCAGAAATAAATGAAAAGGAAAAGAAGCAAACAATAGCAAAGATCAATAAATCTAAAGCTGGTTCTTTCAGAAGATAAAATTGATAAACCATTAGCCAGACTCATCAAGAAAAAAAGGGAGAAGACTCAAATGAATAGAATTAGAAATGAAAAAGGAGAAGTAACATCTGACACTAGAAATACAAAAGGATCGTGAGAGATTACTACAAGCAACTGTATGCCAATAAAATGGAAAACGTGGAGGAAGTGGACAAAGGCTTAGAAAAACAGTCTTCCGAGACTAAACCAGGAAGAAGGAAAATATAAACAGACCAATCACAGGCACTGAAATTTAGACAGTGGTTAAAAATCTTCCAACACACAAAAGCCCAGGACCAGATGGCTTCACAGGTGAATTCTATCAAATATTTAGAGAAGAGCTAACACCTATTCTTCTCAAACTCTTCCAAAATATGGCAGAGGGAGGAACACTCCCAAACTCATTCTATGAGGCCACCATCACCCTGCTATCAAAACCAGACAGAGTTGTCACACAGAGGGAAAACTGTAGGCCAATATCACTGATGAACATAGATGCAAAAATCCTCAACAAAATACTAGCAAACAGAATCCAACAGCACATTAAAAGGATCATACACCATGATCAAGTGGGGTTTATCCCAGGAATGCAAGGATTCTTCAATATACACAAATCAGTCAATGTGTTACACCATATTTACAAATTGAAGGAGAAAAACCTTATCATCATCTCAATACATTCAGAAAAAGCTTTTGACAGAATTCAACATCAGTTTATGTTAAAAACGCTCCAGAAAGTAGACATACAGGGAACTTAACTCAACATAATAAAGGCCATATATCACAAACCCACAGCCAACATTGTTCTCAATGGTGAAAAACTGAAAGCATTCCCACTAAGATCAGGAAAAAGACAAGGGTGCCCACTCTCACCACTATTATTCAACATAGTTTTGGAAGTTTTAGCCACAACCATCAGAGAAGAAAAAGAAATTTAAAAAATCCTAATTGGAAAAGAAGACGTAAAGCTGTCACTGTTTGCAGATGACATGATACCATGCACAGAGAATCCTAAAGATTCTACCAGTAAACTACTAGAGCTAATCAATGAATTTGGTAAAGTAGCAGGATACAAAATTAATGCACCGAAATCTGTTGCATTCCTATACACTAATGATGAAAAATCTGAAAGAGAAATTAAGGAAACACTCCCATTTACCATTGCAACAAAAAGAATAAAATACCTAGGAATAAACCTATCTAAGGAGACAAAAGACCTGTATGCAGAAAACTATAAGACACTGATGAAAAAAATTAAAGATGATAAAAACTGATGGAGTGATATACCATGTTTTTTTTTTTTACATCTTTATTGGAGTATAATGGCTTTACAATGGTGTGTTAGTTTCTGCTTTATAACAAAGTGAATCAGTTATACATATACATACATTCCCGTATCTCTTTCCTCTTGCATCTCCCTCCCTCCTACCCTCCCTATCCCACCCCTCTAGGTGGTCACAAAGCACCGAGCTGATCTCCCTGTGCTGTGCAGCTGCTTCCCACTAGCTAGCTATTTTATGTTCGGTAGTGTATATATGTCCATGCCACTCTCTCGCTTTGTCACAGCTTACCCTTCCCTCTCCACATATCCTCAAGTCCATTCTCTTGTAGGTCTGTGTCTTTATTCCCGTCTTACCCCTAGGTTCTTCATGAATTTTGTTTTCTTATTCCATATATATGTGTCAGCATACGGTATTAGTCTTTCTCTTTCTGACTTACTTCACTCTGTATGACAGACTGTAGGTCCATCCACCGCCTTACAAATAGCTCAATTTCGTTTCTTTTTATGGCTGAGTAATATTCCATTGTATGTATGTGCCACATCTTCTTTATCCATTAGTACGATAATGGACACTTAGGTTGTTTCCATGTCCTGGCTATTGTAAATAGAGCTGCAATGAACATTTTGGTACATGACTCTTTTTGATTTATGGTTTTCTCAGGGTATATGCCTAGTAATGTGATGGCTGGGTCATATGGTAGTTCTATTTGCAGTTTTTTAAGGAACCTCCATACTGTTCTCCATGGTGGCTGTACCAATTCACATTCCCACCAGCAGTGCAAGAGTGTTCCCTTTTCTCCACACCCTCTCCAGCATTATTGTTTGTAGACTTTTTGATGATGGCCATTCTGACTGGTGTGAGATGATATCTCATTGTGTTTTGATTTACATTTCTCTAATGATTAATGATGTTGAGAATTCTTTCAAGTGTTTGTTGGCAGTCTGCATATCTTCTTTAGAGAAATGTCTATTTAGGTCTCTGCCCATTTTTGGATTGGGTTGTTTGTTTTTTTGTTATTGAGCTGCAGGAGCTGCTTGTAAATTTTGGAGATTAATCCTTTGTCAGATGCTTCATTTGAAAATATTTTCTCCCATTCTGAGGGTTGTCTTTTGGTCTTGTTTATGGTTTCCTTTGCTGTGTAAAAGCTTTGCAGTTTCATTAGGTCCCGTTTGTTTATTTTTGTTTTTATTTCCATTTCTCTAGGAGGTGGGTCAAAAAGGATCATGCTGTGATTTATGCCATCGAGTGTTCTGCCTATGTTTTCCTCTAAGAGTTTGAGGGTGTCTGGCCTTACATTTAGGGCTTTAATCCATTTTGACCTTATTATTGTGTATGGTGTTAGGGAGTGATCTAATCTCATACTTTTAGATGTACCTGTCCAGTTTTCCCAGCACCACTTATTGAAGATGCTGTCCTTTCTCCACTGTACATTCCTGCCTCCTTTATCAAAGATAAGGTGACCATATATGTGTGGGTTTATCTCTGGGCTTTCTATCCTGTTCCATTGATCTATCTTTCTGTTTTTGTGCCCGTACCATACTGTCTTGATTACTGTAGCTTTGTTGTATAGTCTGAAGTCAGGGAGCCTGATTCCTCCAGCTCCGTTTTTCGTTTTCAAGATTGCTTTGGCTATTCGGGGTCTTTTGTGTTTTCATACAAATTGTGAAATTTTTTGTTCTAGTTCTGTGAAAAATGCCAGTGGTAGTTTGATAAGGATTGCACTGAATCTGTAGATTGCTTTGGGTAGTAGAGTCATTTTCACAGTGTTGATTCTTCCAATCCAGGAACATGGTATATCTCTCCATCTATTTGTATCATCCTTAATTTCTTTCATCGGTGTTATAATTTTCTGCCTACAGCTCTTTTGTCTCCTTAGGTAGGTTTATTGCTAGATATTTTATTCTTTTTGTTGCAATGGTAAATGGGAGTGTTTTCTTGATTTCACTTTCAGATTTTTCATCATTAGTGTTTAGGAATGCCAGAGATTTCTGTGCATTAATTTTGTATCCTGCTACTTTACCAAATTCATTCATTAGCTCTAGTAGTTTTCTGGTAGCATCTTTAGGATACTCCGTGTATAGTATCATGTCATCTACACACAGTGACAGCTTTACTTCTTCTTTTCGGATTTGGATTCCTTTTATTTCCTTTTCTTCTCTGATGGCTGTGGCTAAAACTTCCAAAACTATGTTGAATAAGAGTGGTGAGGGGACTTCCCTGGTGGCACAGTGATTAAGAATCCGCCTGCCAGTGCAGGGGACACAGGTTCAAGCCTGGCCTGGGAAGATCCCACGTGCAGCGGAGCAACTAAGCCCATGCGCCACAACTACTGAGCCTGTGCACCTGGAGCCTGTGCTCCGCAACAAGAGAAGCCACCTCAATGAGAAGCCTGCGCACCACAACAAAGAGTAGCCCCTGCTCACTGCCACTAGAGAAAGTCCGCGCACAGCAACAAAGACCCAATGCAGCCAATAAATAAATAAATAAATATTAAAAAAAAAAACAAAAAGAGTGGTGAGAGTGGGCAACCTTGTCTTGTTCCTGATGGTAGTGGAAATGCTTTCAGTTTTTCACCATTGAGGACGATTTTGGCTGTGGGTTTTTCGTACATGGCCTTTATTGTATTGAGTAAAGTTCCCTCTATGCCTACTTTCTGCAGGGTTTTTATCATAAATGGGTGTTGAATTTTGTCGAAAGCTGTCTCTGCATCTGTTGAGATGACCATATGGTTTTTCTCCTTCAATTTGTTAATATGGTGTATCACATTGATTGATGTGCATGTAGTGAAGAATCCTTGCATTCCTGGAATAAACCCCACTTGATCATGGTGTATGATCCTTTTAATGTGCTGTTGGATTCTGTTTGCTAGTATTTTGCTGAGGATTTTTGCATCTATGTTCATCAGTGATATTGGCCTGTAGTTTTCTTTCTTGATGACATCCTTGTGTGGTTTTGGTATCAGGGTGATGGTGGCCTCGTAGAATGAGTTTGGGAGTGTTTCTCCCTCTGCTATAGTTTGGAACAGTTTGATAAGGATAGGTGTTAGCTCTTCTCTAAATGTTTGATAGAATTTGCCTGTAATACCATCTGGTCCTGGGCTTTTGTTTGTTGGATGATTTTTAATCACAGTTTATTTTCAGTGCTTGTGATTGGTCTGTTCATATTTTCTATTTCTTCCTGATTCAGTCTTTGCAGGTTTTGCATTTTTAAGAATTGTCCATTTCTTCCAGGTTGTCCATTTTACTGGCATAGAGTTGCTTGTAGTAATCTCTCATGCTCTTTTGTATTTCTGCAGTGTCAGTTGTTACTTCTCCTGTTTCATTTCTAATTGTATTGATTTGAGTCTTCTCCCTTTTTTTCTTGCTGAATCTGGCTAATTGTTTATCAATTTTGTTTATCTTCTCAGAGAACCAGCTTTTACTTTTATTGACCTTTGGTATCGTTTCCTTCATTTATTTTTCATTTATTTTTGATCTGATCTTTATGATTTCTTTCCTTCTGCTAACTTTGGGGTTTTTTTGTTCTTCTTTCTCTAATTGCTTTAGGTGCAAGGTTAGGTTGTTTATTCGAGATATTTCCTGTTTCTTAAGGTAGGATTGTATTGCTATAAAATTCCCTCTTAGAACTGCTTTTACTGAATCCCATAGGTTTTGGGTCATCGTGTCTCCATTGTTGTTTGTGTCTAGGTAGTTTTTGATTTCCTCTGTGATTTCTTCAGTGATCACTTCGTTATTAAGTAGTGTATTGTTTAGCCTCCATGTGTTTGTATGTTTTACAGGTCTTTTCCTGTAATTGATTTCTAGTCTCATAGCATTGTGGTCAGAAAAGATACTTGATACACTTTCAATTTTCTTAAATTTACCAAGGCTTGATTTGTGACCCAAGATATGATCTATCCTGGAGAATGTTCCATGAGCACTTGAGAAAAAATTGTATTCTGTTTTTTTTAGGTGGAATGTCCAATAAATATCAATTAAGTCCATCTTGTTTAATGTATCATTTAAAGCTTGTGTTTCCTTATTTATTTTCATTTTGGATGAGCTGTCTATTGGTGAAAGTGAGGTGTTAAAGTCCCCTACTATGAATGTGTTACTGTCGATTTCCCCTTTTATGGCTGTTAGTATTTGCCTTATGTATTGAGGTGCTCCTATGTTGGGTGCATAAATATTTACAATTGTTATATCTTCTTCTTGGATCGATCCCTTGATCATTATATAGTGTCCTTCTTTGTCTCTTGTAATAGTCTTTATTTTAAAGTCTATTTTTCTGATATGAGAATTATTACTCCAGCTTTGTTTTGGTTTCCATTTGCATGGAATATCTTTTACATCCCCTCACTTTCAGTCTGTATGTGTCCCTAGGTCTGAAGTGTGTGTCTTGTAGACAGCATATATATAGGTCTTGTTTTTGTATCCATTCAGCCTGTCTGTGTCTTTTGGTGGGAGCCTTTAATCCATTTACATTTAAGGTAATGATTGATATGTATGTTCCTATTCCCATGAGAAAATGGGAAGAAACAATTAAGAAAAATTGTGTTGGGTTTGTTATTATAGGTCTTTTCCTTTTCTTGTGTTTCTTGCCTAGAGAAGATCCTTTAGCATTTGTTGTCAAGGTGGGTTGGTGGTGCTGAACTCTCTCAGCTTTTGCTTGTTTGTAAAGGTTTTAATTTCTCCATCAAATCTGTATGAAATCCTTGCTGGGTAGAGTAATCTTGTTTGTAGGTTTTTCTCCTTCATCACTTTAAATATGTCCTGCCAGTCCCTTCTGGCTTGCAGAGTTTCTGCTGAAATATCAGCTGTTAACCTTATGGGGATTCCCTTGTGTGTTATTTGTTGTTTTTCCCTTGCTGCTTTTAATATGTTTTCTTTGTATTTAATTTTTGACAGTTTGATTAATATGTGTCTTGGCATGTTTCTCCTTGGATTTATCCTGTATGGGAATCTCTGTGCTTCTTGGACTTGATTAACTATTTCCTTTCCCATATTAGGGAAGTTTTCACCTATAATCTCTTCAAATATTTTCTCAGTCCCTTTCTTTTTCTCTTATTCTTCTGGAACCCCTATAATTCGAATGTTGGTGCGTTTAATGTTGTCCCAGAGGTCTCTGAGACTGTCCTCGGTTCTTTTCATTCCTTTTTCTTTATTCTGCTCTTCAGTAGTTAATTCCACTATTTTACCTTCCAGGTGACTTATCCGTTCTTCTGCCTCAGTTATTCTGCTATTGATCCCTTCTAGAGTATTTTTAATTTCATTTATTGTGTTGTTTATCATTTCTTGTTTCCTTTTTAGTTCTTCTTGGTCGTTGTTAAATGTTTCTTGCACTTTCTCTATTCTATTTCCAATATTTTGGATCATCTTTACTATCATTATTCTGAATTCTTTTTCAGGAAGACTGCCTATTTCCTCTTCATTTTTTAGGTCTGGTTGGTTTTAACTTGCTCCTTCATCTGCTGTGTGCTTTTGTGTCTTCTCATTTTTCTTATCTTACTGTGTTTGGGGTCTCCTTTTTGCAGGCTGCAGGTTCGTAGTTCCCGTATTTTTTGATGTCTGTCCCCAGTGGCTAAGGTTGGTTCAGTGGGTTGTGTAGGCTTCCTGGTGGAGGGGACTAGTGCCTGTGTTCTGGTGGATGAGGCTGGATCTTGTCTTTCTGGTGGGCAGGTCCATGTCTGGTGGTGTGTTTTGGGGTGTCTGTTGACTTATTATGATTTTAGGCAGCCTGTGTCCTAATGGGTGGGGTTGTGTTCCTGTCTTGCTAGTTGTTTGGCATAGGGTGTCCAGCACTGTAGCTTGCTGTTCGTTGAGTGAAGCTGGGTGTTGGTGTTGAGATGGAGATCTGTGCGAGATTTTTGCCGTTTGATATTTCGTGGAGCTGGGAGGTCTCTTGTGGACCAGTGTCCTGAAATTGGCTCTCCCACCTCAGAGGCTCAGCGCTGACTCCTGGGTGCAGCACCAAGAGCCTTTCATCCACACGGCTCAGAATAAAAGGGAGAACAAGTAGAAAGAGAGAAAGAGAGAGAAGGAAGGAAGGAAGGAAGGAAGGAAGGAAGGAAGGAAGGAAGGAAGGAAAGAAAGAAAGAAAGAGAGAGAGAGAGAGAGAAAGAGGATAAAATAAAATAAAGTAAGGTAAAATAAAAAAAGCAAAAAAAAAAATGGACAGGTCAAACCCTAGGGCAAATGGTGAAAGCAAAGCTATACAGACAAAATCTCACACAGAAGCCTACACATACACACGGAGAAAAAGAGGAAAAGAGGAAAAAATAATAAATCTTGCTGTCAAAGTCCACCTCCTCAATTTGGGATGATTCGTTGTCTATTCAGGTATTCCACCGATGCAGTGTACATCAAGTTGTTTGTGGAGATTTAATCCGCTGCTCCTGAGGCTGCTGGGAGAGATTTCCCTTTCTCTTCTTTGTTCACACAGCTCCCGGGATTCAGCGTTGGATTTGGCCCCGCCTCTGCGTGTAGGTCGCCGGAGGGCATCATTTCTTCACTCAGGACAGGGTTAAAGGAGCCGCTGTTTCGGGGGCTCTGGCTCACTCAGGCTGTGGGGAGGGAGGGGTACGGAGTGCGGGGTGAGCCTGCAGCGGCAGAGGCCAGCATGACGTTGCCGCAGCCTGAGGCTCACCGTGTGTCCTCCCGGGGAAGTTGTCCCTGGATCCCAGGACCCTGGCAGTCGCGGGCTGCACAGGCTTCCCGGAAGGGAGGTGTGGAGAGTGACCTGTGCTTGCACACAGGGTTCTTGGTGGCGGCAGCAGCAGCCTTAGCATCTAATGCCCATCTCTGGGGTCCGCGCTTTTAGCCGCAGCCCGCGCCCGTTTCTGGAGCTCCTTTAAGCAGCACTCTTAATCCCCTCTCCTCGCACACCAGGAAACAGAAGAAGGAAGAAAAAGTCTCTTGCCCCTTCGGCAGGTCCAGACTTTTCCCCGGACTCCCTCCCGGCCAGCCGTAGCGCACTAACCCCCTCAGGCTGTGTTCACGCCGCCAATCCCAGTCCTCTCCCTGCGCTCCTACTGAAGCCCGAGCCTCAGCTCCCAGCCCCGCCCTCCCAGGTGGGTGAGCAGACAAGCCTCTCGGGCTGGTGAGTGCCGGTCGGCGCCGATCCTCTGTGCGGGAGTCTCTCCGCTTTGCCCTCCGCACCCCCGTTGCTGTGCTGTCCTCCGCGGCCCCGAAGCTCCCCGCTCCGCCTCCCGCAATCTCTGCCCATGAAGGGGCTTCCTAGTGTGTGGGAACCTTTCCTCCTTCACAGCTCCCTCCCACTGGTGCAGGTCCCATCCCTGTTCTTTTGTCTCTGTTTATTCTTTTTTCTTTTGCCCTACCCAGGTACGTGGGGAGTTTCTTGCCTTTTGGGAGGTCTGAGGTCTTCTTCCAGCATTCAGTAGGTGTTCTGTAGGAGTTGTTCCATGTGTAGATGTATTTCTGATGCATCTTGATGAAGAATGCCGTGACGTGGCGATCCATCTTTAGTATTCTTAATCTTTATTGTCCTTCTCTGCAAGAACTGCCAGCCTTGATGACTCACTTGTTACAAGAAAAAGCCAGACATTGAAAGCCAGTGCAATATTGTTGCATTTGAATATTAATGTTTTCAAACACAGACTACTGAAGATATGTTTTCTGACTATAGGTTGTTCACTGGATAAACACCTCTGTGGCATGCTATTCAAGCCATCTTGGGTGTCAGGAAAGGAGCCTTCATTCCGCTGCTCCTGCCAGATGTACTGTGGTCATATCCTGAGGCCTCTGGGTATGGTTTTGGGTAGGGATGACAGTGCCAGATGTTGACAGAGCCTCATGTCCTTGCGAAAGGCCTGCGAGTGTTGGAGGTTCTCTGGCAGAGGCGAGGGATGGCTTTTTCTCACCGTGTGGACAAGGACACTGGCAGCAGAAGTTCTGGGAAGTACTTCTTGGTGTGAGCCCTCCCAGAGTCTCGATATACCATGTTCTTGGACTGGAAGAATCAACATTGTGAAAATGACTCTACTACCACAAGCAATCTACAGATTGAATGCAATCCCTGTCAAAGTACCAATGGCATTTTTCACAGAACTAGAACAAAAAGTTTCACAATGTGTATGGAAATAGAAAAGACTCCGAATAGCCAAAGCAATCTTGAGACAGGAAAACAGAGCTGGAGGACTTAGGCTTCCTGACTTCAGACTATAGTACAAAGCTACAGTAATGAAGACAGTATGGTACTGGCACAAAAACAGAAGTATAGATCAATGGAACAGTATAGAATGCCCAGAGATAAACCCACGTACATATGATCACCTTATCTTTGATAAAGATAATACACAGTGGAGAAGACAACTTCTTCAATAAGTGGTGCTGGGAAAACTGGACAGCTACATGTAAAAGAATGAAGCTACAACACTCCCTAACACCATACACAAAAATAAACTCAAAATGGATTAAAGACCTAAATGTTAGGACAGACACTATAAAACTCTTAGAGGAAAATATAGGCAGAACACTCTATGACATAGATCACAGCAAGATCCTTTTTGACCCACCTCCTGGAGGAATGGAAATAAAAGCAAGAATAAACAAATGGGACCTATAGAAATTTCAAAGCTTTTGCACAGCAAAGGAAACCATAAAGACGAAAAGACAACCCTGAGAATGGGAGAAAATATTTGCCAACGAAGCAGCTGACGAATGATTAATCTCCAGAATATACAAGCAGCTCATTACCGCAATATCAAAAAAGAACCCAATCCAAAAATGGGCAGAAGACTTAAATAGACATTTCTCCAAAGAAGATATACAGATTGCCAACAAACACATGAAAGAATGCTCAACACCATTAATCATTAGAGAATGCAAATCAAAACTACAATGAGGTATCACCTCAGACCAGTCAGAATGGCCATCATCAAAAAATCTAGAAACAATAAACGCTGGAGAGGGTGTGGAGAAAAGGGAGCCCTCTTGCACTGTTGGTGGGAATGTCAATTGATACAGCCACTATGGAGAACAGTATGGAGGTTCCTTAAAAAACTACAAATAGAACTACCATATGACCCAGCAATCCTACTACTGTGCATGTACCCTGAGGAAACGATAATTCAAAAAGTGTCATGTAGCACAATATTCATTGCAGCACAATAGCCAGACATGGAAGCAACCTAAGTGTCCATCGACAGAAGAATGGATAATGAAGATGTGGCACATATATACAATGGAATGTTACTCAGCCATAGAAAGAAACAAAATTGAGTTATTTGTAGTGAGGTGAATGAACGTAGAGACTGTCATACAGAGTGAAGTAAGTCAGAAAGAGAAAAATTAATACCATATGCTAACACATATATATGGAATGTAAAAAATAAAAGAAACATGGTTCTGAAGAACCTAGGGTCAGGACAGGAATAAAGATGCAGCCTTAGAGAATGGACTTGACACGGGGAGGGGGAAGGGTAAGCTGGGATGAAGTGAGAGAGTGGCATGGACATATATACACCACCAAATGTAAAATAGATAGTGGGAAGCAGCCGCATAGCACAGGGAAATCAGCTTGGTGCTCTGTGTCCACCTAGAGGAGTGGAATAGGGAGGGTGGGAAGGAAATGCAAGAGGGAGGGGATATGGGGGTATATGTATATGTATAGCTGATTCACCTTGTTATACAGCAGAAACTAACACACCACTGTAAAGCAATTACACTCCAATAAAGATGTTAAAAAAAAAATAAAGTTACATATCTTATACACTAACAGTTCTATCTTAATAAAAGATAAATTTAGATTAATAATTTACACCATAGGTTTAAAGATCTTCATTATAATCAGAGTTCATTAATTTGGGATCATAATTTAGAAGCTTATTTTGAACTTTAAAAACATGTTATATAGTATTTCTGTAAAATAAAGTTATGATAAAGATAATTGAATATTAGCACTGTACTGTCAGCAAAGCAGGTTCATGCAGCGCATAATAGTAGAAAATAACCACACCCATTCTCAAAATTAAATAGAGAAAAACAAATAGCTGTGAAGAGCCAGTCATTATAATGATTGTTCTTAGTTTTAGTCTCATTTGCAAAATTTTAAATTTATTGAGTATTGATATGCTTGTTTGATTTTACTGATTAAAACCTTTCGAGTCAGAAATGTTTTATGTTCATGTTAATGAAACATTTTTACTGTGTCCACTGGCTGCTTATAAGTCTTGCAAAAGAAAATTAACTGTTCCAGAATTTATATACCTATGCATCTTTTAGGCCATAGGTTATCCTATGGTGTTGTGTCACTGTCTAGTTCTATGTTATGTTTTAAAATATGTGGTAAGAGTATATGAAAAGGAAAACTGTAATATGAGAAAGGGGTCTCATTTATTTTTTTCTCCCCAGAATCCCTCAGCCTCTGTTTTCCATCTAGTATGTTTACTTAGAACTTCTTGGCATTCTGTGCCAGAGGTGATCTCTGAAATCCTGAGATAGGTAGTTCTTTGAAGATTTGAGTTTTTCATTTTTGTTTTTTTTCCCTAATAATCAGTATGGTCCTGGTATACAAATAGGGTAAGTGTGGTATTCTTATTATGAACATATCATCTTCCTTTCTGTTTTTCCCCATTTTTCTTAAGGTTTTACAAATATAGTTATTTACAACATGATTTGAATTTATAGGAGTGTGCTGAAAAACAAGGCCAAATTGAACGAGGCATTAGGGAGAAAAAAGCGGTGGAAGAAGAACTAGAAAAGGTAAAGAGAAAAAGGAAAAAATAACTACCTAAAACCCAACTGCAAGTATTCAGCATTACTGTCTGCTTTCATCATACTATCTACTAGCAACCCCTATATTATAAGTATTCTCCTGGTGAGTGCTTTTATTTGCTTGGAATATTTTCAGAATCTGCATTTAAGTACTGGTATTGCCTGTATACATTTCTTAACAAGAGTGGCCACATTATTTGAACTTTTTACTTAAAGGTATAAATTTTACAAAATAACTGTATTCCTTGCTTAGACCTCGTCCCAATATTAAATTTTATTTTGTCTTCTTTTTAAATTTTCTGCCAACTCTTATTGGGTGTAGGCCATCTATAAATATAAAAAGTATATATAACCAAAAAAATTATAAAATGCTATGATTTTTTACCTTTTTAAAAACACAGATTTTTTAATCACAGTTAGGAAAGAATATTTACCCCAGTGACATGTGAGAATGAATATTGCAAGAAGTCTATAGTTTGAAATTTATTTCTTATTTAGATAACTCTTTTTATTTAGCAGTAAATATCCCACTCTTTTAAAATACCTTGGGGAGAAAAAGAGCTAAATTTGATTCAGCAAATCAAATTGTGTTTTAGGTGCTGCATTAGGAACTTTCATAGAGAGGTTAAGTAATTTACCCAATGTTAAAAAAAATAGTAAATGGTAGAGTCAGAGTTTGATTTTCAAAGAAGAGCTATGTGTTATAAAAAACATGTGTTATATCTGTATTATTGTTATAAAAGATTATGACAACATCAGATAATAAAAGAGTAATTTACAAAGGAGAATATAGTATATAATCCCATTTGTGGGGGAAGAAAAAAGAAATATACATATTATGTTCAGGGTAGGCCATTCATGGTCACCACTCCTGCAAGGTTGATCCCTTCTGAGTTTACCTCTGTTATGGAATAGGGCTAGGTCCCATTTAGATTGGACCTGCCATCAGGGTTTGGGATGAATTTTTTTAATATCACGTGGCATAGGTTAAGGAATAGGCTTTATTGGGGAAATGTAAAACCTACAAGACTAAAGGCAACAGGTAAAGGGAAGTCACAGCTTTCTCTTCTCCCACTATTCCACAGACAAGTATGCTATAGTCAAAATACTGCTGGTCCTGCAGTATAGGTCTGTATTTTAGTAGAAGGACATTGACATTTTGATACTCTGTCTTTTTGTAGAGCAGGAGTGACAAAGCAGTCTTGTCAGTGGGAGAAAACACAGGTTACTTAGCCAAGCATTCTGGATTGGAGGGTACCTGTGTGTAGGGTGTGTCTGAAAATGTGAACTGCCTAGCACCTGGAGACCTTGCAGTTCATGGGGTGCTACAGCCTCTCTGTCATAGGTGGAAGCCCAGTCTCACAGGAAGCAGAGCTTGAATACAACCACTTCTGCTAGGGAAGGGGAAACCCCCATTTCAGCTAGATCGTTGTCTGGTTAACCTAGAGATTCTGGACTCACTTTCAGATAGTTCTAGTCATTGCACCACAGTATGTGTCTGTACTTTTGAATATTGCAATACAGAATTGTCTTAAAAGTGGTCATCAAAGAATCAAAGCAGTTGTCTCCAAGTGGTAACATTTAGAGTATTTTTAAATTTCAGCTATTTTATATTTCTTTCTAGCATTTATTAAAACTATTTAAATAGTACAATGAGCCTGAATAATTTCAAAAAATAAGCAATTACTTTATATGTCAGTTTTCAGCATTTTATTTTGTAAATGTGAAACAACCAAAATTAATTATTGATATATTTTAATGTTATAATGGGACAGATGAACACATGATCATGAGTTTTAATTTCTCATCATTTATTTCAGTTTCTAAACTGTATAATTTCTTAAGATAATTTCCTTGTGTGAAGTAATATACATATAAGCCTCTTCTGCAGATTTACCTTGAAGGTAGAATAAATGAAAATGATTACAGAAAACTAGAAGAAATGCACCAAAGATGCCTGGTTGCAGAACGTTCAAAAGATGATCTTCAACTAAGACTTAAGACAGCAGAAAATAAAATCAAACAACTTGAAATAAAGTAAGTTATTCTTTTGGATTTTCAGAATTCATACAAGTTTTGAGATTTTTTTATTTTTTATAGGAGTCATAATTATATCTTATGTTGAAAAAAGACTTTTTAGCACCAAATAGAATTTCTTTTCAAGATTATTTTTGAAAACTAAGTTCTTCAGGAAGAAAAGATACAGTACTGTACCATTTTAAGTTTCTTGTTTCTGGCAGTTAAATAGGATGTTCATAAGATCATTTTTTTCATACTAACTATGCAGCTATTACAGTAGCTTGCTTATAATTATTGCTTTTATACTCAGTTTAGAGGTATTGAATATTCAGTAATAACCCATCATTTGTATTTATTACATTGTCTATTAAAATGATAAATTTATAATCTGGCCTATCCATTCTGAATATTTCTCTACCTTTTCCCCCCAGAGTATTACTTATTATAGTAAAAAGTTGAATGAAGTTTTGATCTCTGTTACAGAATATGTTTAATAGTTATTTTAAAAGAGGAATGATATCAGCAGTATGGCAGAATAGGAGGTCCCCAGCCCATGTCTCTCCACAGAAACAAATATTTGGCAGGCATCCATAGACAAAAATGCCTTTGTGGGAGTACTGGAATCCAGGTAGGAGGTTGCAAAGCCTTAGTGGAGCCCAAGAATGAGGAGGCAGGCCTGCACACCGGTGGCAGGCCCTCCAACTATGGTCCCATCTATGAACCCAAAGCAGCCCCATCTTCCTGTGGATTTGGCTCCAGCCCTCCTTGCCCAGTCCCGCACCTAGCCCCTTCCCAAGGAACCCTCATAGGTACTCTCAGTAATAGGCCTGCCAACCTCAGACCTGGCTGTGGCCGCCAAAGCATTCCCATTACCCAGCTCCAGTTCCACTCTCCTGTAGCATGAACATAATGCTGCTCACCCGGGAACTAGCCCAGTAACCTCACGGGAGCACTAATGGACCCATTGGAAGCCACACCTGACGGTGCCCCTGGTAACAAGTCTGCCAGTGACGGACCAGACTGCACACCCAACAAAAGCCACAAGACATGGATCCAGCCCTGTTCTACCACAGTTTGAGGCAGTCTTACATGGCCAGGGATTCACCCAAGGGACCCAGCAGAAGCCACTCTTGTAGATGCCCCCATTACAGGCCTCAGACCTGACTATGATCCCTGAAGCAGTCTGTGACCCAGCTCTAGTCCCACCCTACCACAGTCCAGAAGCAGTTCTGCCTGCCCATAGGCCAGCCCAGTGAACATGACAGGAACACCTTAGAATCCTAACAGACACAACACCTGACTGCACCCCTGGTTACAGGTCTGCCAAGCATGGACCTGGCAACAACCACATGACATGGTTTCAATCCCACTTAGCTGTGATCCCAGAGGCAGTCCCATCAGTTCTGAGACAAGACAGGAGAAGGTCTTTAGCTGCCAAAACCAGTCTAAAGACTGGAAGAGGAGTCTGCTCCTTCAAATGCACAGATAGCAACAAAGAATCAAGCAAACATAACACCACCAAAGAAAACTAATAAGGCTCTAGTAATCAATGCAAAACAAATGGAGATCCATGAACTTCTAGACAAAAAATTAAAAATAATTGTCTTAAGGAGCTTAATGAACACAGATGGTCAACTACATGAAATCAGGAGAACAATACATGAACAAAATGAGACGTTTAACAAAGAAATTGAAACCATAAAAGAACCAATCAGTAATCCTAGAGCTGAAGAATACAGTGATTGAACTGAAAAATTCAACAGAGAGCTTTATCAGCAGACTTGGTCATGCAGAAGAAAAATCAGCAAACTCAAAGACTGGTCATTTGAAATCATGCAGTGAGAAGAAAAGAAAAAAGAATGAAAAAAGAGTGAAGAAAACCTACATGATTTATGGGACATCTTGAAGTGAATCAGTATCCACATTATGAAAATCCTGGAAGGAGCAAAGAATGAGAAAGGGGTAGAAAGTTTATTTAAAGAAATAATAACCGAAAACTTCCCAAATCTGGGGAGAGTAATGAACATCCAGATCCATGATGACCAAAGAACAACCAATAGAGTGAGCATCAAGAGCTTCATTTGACACATTATAATCAAAATGTCAAAAGTCAAAGAAAAAAGAATTTGAAAACAGGAAGAGAAAAGGGACTCAGCACATACAAGGGACTCCCTCAACCCCTGCATAAAACTATCAATGGATTTCTCAGAAGAAATCTTGCAGGCCAAGAGAGAGTGGCACAATATATTCAAAGTGCTGAAAGAAAAAACTAGGAACCAAGAATACTATACTCAGCAAAGCTCTCCATCAGAAACAAAGTAGAGATAAAAACTTGCCCAGAAAAAAAGAGATCAAAAGGAAGTTCATCACACTAGACTTACTGTACAAGAAATAATAAAGGGAGTTTTTCAAGTTGAAATGAAAGGACACTAATTAGCAAAGTAAAAACGTGAAAGTATAAACCTTGTCGTAAAGATAAGTATATAGTCAAATTCAGAATACTCTAATACTGTAATGGTGGTATGTAATCACTTTTAACTCTGGTATAAAAGTTAAAAGATAAATTTTTTGAATAACAGGTACAATAATGTGTCAATGGATATACAGTCTAAAAAGATGTAAATTATACATCAGTAACATAAAATGTGAGAGAGCAGAGAAGTAAAATTGTAGAGATTGTTATGTGATTGAAGTTAAGTTGTTACCAGGTTAAAATAGGTGAACTCTAAGATGTTTCATGTAAGCCTCATGCCAATCACAAAGAAAAAATGTATAATAGGTACACAAACAATAAGGGAATGAAAGCATAGTACAAAAATCAACAAGAAGACAACAAAATAGTAATAAAGGAACCAAGGAACTACAAAACAGAAAACAATTAACAATATGGCAATAGTTATGTCCTTACCTATTAATAATGACTTTTAATGTAAATGGATTAAATTCTCCAATCAAAATACATAGAGAGGCTCAATGGATTAAAAATCAAGTTCCAGCTGTACACTGCCTACCAGGGACTGATTTTAAATATGAGGAAACACATAGACTAACAGTTACAGGATGGCAAAAGATAGTCCATGCAAATGGGTACCCAAAAGATAGCAGGGTGTCTTATATAAGACAAAGTAGACTTTAAGTAAAAAACTGTCACAAGACCAAAGATGGTCATTTTATAATGATAAAAGGGTTAATTTGTCAAGAGAAAATAGCAATCATAACACTATATGCACTCAACATCAGAGCACCTAAGTATAATAAAGCAAATATTAACAACTGAAGGGAGAAATAGAGAGCAAACAATGGTACTAAGGAACTTCAATACCTCACTTTCAACAATAGGTAGATCATCCAGACAGAAAATCAATAAGAAAACAGCACATTTGAGCAATGCTAAAGAACAAATAGACCTAACAACATTCTATACAACAGCAACACAGTACACATTCTTCTCAAGCATGCACAGAACATTCTCCAGAATAGATCATATGATAGGCCACAATGTAAGTCATAGCAAATTTAAGAAGATTGAAATTATATCAAGTATCTTTTCCAGTCACAATGGTATGAAACTGAAACACAGTAACAGGAGAAAAATTGAAAAATTAACAAATAGGTGGAAATTAAATATCACACTCCTGAGCGACCAGTGGGTCAAAGAAGAAATCAAACAGGAAATCAATAAATATCTTGAGACAAACAAAAATAGAAACAAAATATACCAAACTTATGGGATGCAGCAAAACCAGTTCTTAAAGGAAAGTTTACAGTGATAAATGCCCTATATTAAGAAAAGAAAATCTCAAATAAACAACCCAACTTTACACCTTAAGGACCTAGAAAAAGAAGAAAAAACTAAGCCCAAAGTTAGGAGAAGGAAGGAAATGACAAAGATTAGAGCAGAAATAGAGAATTTTTTTAAAAAATAGAAAAGATCAACCAAACTAAGACTCAGTGTTTTAAAAAGATAAACAAAATTGTCGACCCTGTAACTAGACTAAGAAAAAAAGAGAGAAAACTCAATAAATAAAAATCATAAATAAAAGAGGACACATTACCACTGGTACCACACAAATATAAAGGACCATAGGAGACTACTATGAACAATGCTATGCCAACAAGTAGGACAACCATGAAGAAATGGATAAATTACTAGAAACATACAACCATACGAGAAATAGAAAATCTGAACAGACCAGTTACTCTTAAGGAAACTGAATCAGTAATCAAAAACCTCCTTGGATTTTTGAAACATTCAGAACCAGATGGCTTCACTGATGAATTCTACCAAACATTTAAAGAAGATTTAATGCCAGTCCTTCTTAAACTCTTCCATAAAATTGAAAAAGAACATTTCCAAACTCATTTTACAAAGCCAACATTACTCTAATACCAAAGCAAGACAAAGATACTATAAGAAAATAAAATTACAGGCTAATATCCCTGATGAACATAAATGCAAAAATCCTAAAAAGAAAAATACAAGAGTGTATTAAAAGGATCATAGTGGGATTAAAATGTAGGATGCAAGGATGCTTTTGACATATACAGATCAATAAATGTGATACAACACCACATTAAAGAATGAGGGATAAAATTCGTATGATCATTTCAATAGATGCAGAAAAAGCATTTCACAAAATATAATTTGTAATAAAAACTCTCAACAAATTAGATGTAGAAGAAATGTTCCTCAACATAGTAAAGGCCATATATAACAAGCCCACAACTAATGTCATACCCAGTGGTAAAAAGCTGAAAGTTTTTTTTTAAAGATCATGAAAAAGACAGGAGTGCCCACTCTTGCCACTTCTATTCAATATAGTACTGTATGTCTTAGAGAAATTAGACAAGAAGAAAATACAAAATGTATCTAAATTGGAAGAGAAGTAAAATTGTCTTTGTTCACAGATGACATGATCCCATATATTGAAAACTGGAGATTCAACCACAAAGCCATTAGAACAAATACATGAATTTACTAACAGCAAGCTATATGAAAAAGGAATTAACAATTCCATTTACAATACCACCAAAAAGAATAAAATGCTTAGAATGAATTTATAACCAAGGAAGTGAAAAACCTGTACACTGAAATCTAAAAAACATTGAGGAAGTAAGTTGACAAAGTCACAAATAAATATAAAGATGTGTTTTTAAACTGAACGAAGCAATAATGTTAAAATGTCCATACTACACAAAGCCATCTATAGATTCAATAAAATCCCGATCAGATTTCCAATGGTGTTTTCACAGAAATAGAAAAAAGTCCTAAAATTCATAATGAACCTCAAAAGACTCTGAATAGCCAAAGCAGTCTGGAGCAAGAACAAAAAACTGGATGCATCACACTTCCCAATTTCAAAATATATTACAAAGCTTTAGTAATCAAAACAGTACAATACTGGCATAAAACAGATATATAGATTATGACACAGAGTAGAGAGTGCAGAAATAAATACACACATTTGTAGTCATTAGATCTTTGACAGGGGTGCCAAGAACACACATGGAGAAAGGATAGTCTGTTCAATAAATGGTGCTGGGAAAACTGGATATCCACATGAAGAAGAAAAATTGGACCCTTATGTCACACCATGTACAAAAATAAGGTTATAATGGATTAAAGGTTTAAATGTGTGTTCTGAAACTATAAAATTACCAGAAGAAAACATAGGGAAAAAGCTTCTTGACATTGGTCTTGGCAGTGGGTTTTTTGAATATGACCCCACAAGTACAGGTAACAAAAGCAAAAATAGACCAGTGGAATTACATCAAACTAAGAACTTTCTGCATAGCAAAGAAAACAGTCAACAGAGTGAAGAGACAACCTATGACATAGGAAAAATGTTTGCCAATAATACATCTGATATGGAGTTAATTTCCAAAATATGTAAGAAACTTAACAACTCGAGCAAAAAAAAAAAAGAAAAAAACACATAAATTAGGCAAAAGACCTGAACAGATTTTTCCCAGAAGAAGACTTAGACAGCCAATAGATATATCAAAAGGTACTCATCATCTCTTATTATCAGGGAAATGCAAATCAAACCCACAATGAGGTATTACCGCACACCTGTTAGGATGGCCTTTGTCAAAAAGACAAAAGATAACAAGTGTTGGCAAGAATGTGGAGAAGGGAGAACCCTTCTACATTGTTGGTGAAAATGTAAATTAGTACAGCCACTATGGAAAACAGTATGGAGGTGCCTCAAAACATTAAAAGTAGAACTACCATATAAGCCAACAATCCTGTTTCTGGGTATAGATCCAAAGGCAACAAAATCATTGTTTCAAAGAGATATCCGCACTCCCATGTTCATTGCAGTCAGTATTATTGACAATAACCAAGATACGGAAACAACCTAAGTGTCTGTTGACAGAAGAATGGATAAAGGAAAGGTGGTGTGTGTGTGTGTATGTGTACATATGGGGATGAATATATATATATCTTTTATTTTCCTCTAAGAATCTCCTCCTTTCTCTATTTTTTTCTTATAAATAATTTGTTGGAAAACTGGGTTGTTAGTATTGTAGAGTTTCCTCTACCTATATGCATATATGTGGTGTCATTTACCTTATTTCCTGCCTCATGCAGTTCCTAAAAACTAATAACTAAATCAAGAGGCTTGATCTGATTCAGCTTTCACTTTTTTTGTAAGAATGCTTCATAAATGGTAATATTTTGGACTCCTGTTTGGAAGCACATAATGTGTCGTTGTTTTTGATCTCAGCATCTTTCTGACTTGAGCATTTTTTGAGGATCATTGCCTAGATCCATCATTTCATTAGGAATAAGCCAAGGCTGAGATAGGAAAGAAGGGACTACAAGTATTATGGGGGTAAAGGAACTTATATATTCCCTGTGACACCTATTGACCAGGGAATGTTCACAGTATTTGATTATCTGGGATTGAAAAGATGGAAATTTAAAAGATGGGAATAAAAATTAGCAGTATATTGAAACAAGATACATGTCTGGAGGTTGTATCACTCAATAATCCATTGTTGAGAAAGTTCAAGAAATATAACCTATTTAACCTGTGATAAAACAAGAAGTTTATACAACTAGAAGTTTATAGAAACTGTTTCTAAGACATGTAACAGGAAAATATGAATTGGGTCTTATTATAATTCATAATTTATTGTAGTCAGCTAATGTCTTCCTACAGAGTTGATTGATAATGAAAGGAGTTTTGACTATTACCTACTCCACCTTCCTCACCAAGCTTTAGTTTGTCCCCTTGAAGTCCTCTTTACACAGTGATTCTCAGTGTTAGTAAAAATTTGAAAGAGGTTTCACATTGACTTTCTAGGTGAGTGATAACAGTTCAGCTTATCTATTCTTAGTTAAGATTGCTTAAATTGAACGTATTTGCCTGGTGTAACGTAACATTGTGAAACCACACAGTTTAAGTCTATAGTGAGGAGAAATGGCTCAGAACAAAGAAAACAGGTCTACAGTATAAAATATAGACAGACTTCTTGACTTTTATTACAGATCATTAAGTTTAAAGGTTCCTTTTTTTTTTTTTTTTTTTTATTCAGTTCCTCAGAAGAGATATCACGTTGCCAAGAAATGATTCAGAAACTTCAAAATGTATTGGAGTCTGAGAGAGAGAACTGTGGATTTGTCAGTGAACAAAGGCTGAAACTTCAGCAAGAAAATGAACAGTTACAGAAACAGACTGAGGATTTAAGAAAGATTGCTCTCGAGGCTCAAAAAAAAGCCAAATTAAAGGTGTTTTCAAAACTAGTTAGAATTAAATGTGTACTTGTGAAAATCAAAGTATAGAGAATATTTACAGAGACCTAGTAGAACATTTTTAAGGTCTTTTTTTTTTTTTTTTGCCTTCTCATCAGATAGCACTAAATCATAATGCAGAGTGTTAGCCAGTCTTTTCTTTATTGTAGAACTTGGCAAGCATACTTGAAAATCATTGCTTTCACTATTCACACACAAAAAAGTTCTTTTCCAACCATGAAATGCACTGATATTCCTGCCAAAGCAATTTAAGCAGTGCTAGCAAAACTATAGATTAGATAACTTCACGGACTGCCATCCTCTCTTTTCCCTCCATAATAGCTTCTCGAAAATAGAACTCTTAAAACTAGCTGTATAGCGGATGGTACGTCAGTATGCTCTGAGAACCCCTCATAGGTAGTCTAAAAATTCCATGACAGGAAGAAAGCAAGGGACAAAAATCTCCTCTGGAAGAAAATTCCCTTTTATTTTCTCTCTCCTTCCCCCGTTCTTTACTCTAATGCTTACATGGTTTGGCAATAGGAACATGATAACCTGTTTGAGGGAGTTTCAAGCACAGGTATCACCATCAGCATGTTGCTTGCCTTTCCCCATTCCACGTGACTTTTGTAAAAAGTGGCATTAACTCTTTATGATAAAGCTCTATATTTTCCAGTTTCGTAGTAAGGATATGGGGTGGTAACATTAATGTTTCACTTTTTTCTTGTTATTATGTGCTCTCATAAGAACTCACATTCCAACCTAATTCATATCAGTGTATATTTATTGAATGCCTCCTTTTGCAAGTGTCAAACACTGTGATTATTTATAAAAGCTTGAACTCTGAAAAAGAGACCCTTACATATGCAAAGAAGCTTGTGCTTTGTGCTTTAGACTATGAGAAATCTTTGAAAAACAAAGGGGCAAAGTCATACTACCAGACATCAAGACTTGATATAAAGGTATAGTAATTAAGATAGTGTGTAATCTATATAAGAATAATCGACCTGATCAATGGAACAAAATAAAGTCCAGGAACAAACCCACTTTTCATAATCACCTCATTTATAACAAAGGCACCACAGAAGTTCAATAGGGAAAG
>NW_006784763.1:465271-507904 GCF_000442215.2 Lipotes vexillifer | reverse complement strand
AGGGAAAGAATTATCTTTATGACAAATAATGCTAGATCTTTACAATAAATCATGCTACAATAATAATAGATCAACTGGGTCCATATTTTAAAAATAAACCTTGACCCCTATATCACACCATACATTTAAATTAATTTGAGCTGTCTTGTAGATCTAAATGTGAATTATTAAATGATGGAACTTAAGGAGAAAATCTTCATGACCTTAAGAAAGAATTTCTTAAACAACACAAAGAGAACTGATTATAATGAAAAGATAGATGAATTGGATTTCATTAAAATTAAGATTTTTAAGTCATCCTAAAGAGACACCATTGAGAGAGTGAAAAGTGGAAGAAAGAATTTATAATACATACAACCAAAAAAAAAAAAAAGATTCATTTCTAGAATATAAAAACTTTCACCAATTAATAAGGAAATAATTAATAAGGAAAAAACGTTTAACAATCAGGAGAAAACAGACACCCCATTTCCAAAAATGGGCAAAAGAATTAAATAGATGCTTTATAAAAGAGAGTATATGAAAAAATGTTCAACTTCACTATCTGTCAGGGAAATATAATTAAACCTAAATGAGGTACTACTGCATAGCTACCAGAATGGCTAAAATTTTAAAACTGACAATATCAAGTGTTAACAAAGTTGTAAAACAGCTGGTACTTTCATGTTATTTTGGGAAGTGTAAATTGGTACAACCACCATTTGGCAGTATCTTTTAAAGCTGGACATACATGCATACTATGCCAAATAATAATAATACTGGCTACATACCCAACAGGTATGAGTGCTTGTGTTCATCAAAACATGTGTATAAGAATATCCATAGAAGTTTTAATCATATCAAAACACTGAAAATAACTCAAATGTCCATCAACATGAGATGATATAAATAAACTGTGGTATGTTCATGTATGGGAATAGAAGAAAAAAAATGAACTATGTCTATAAGCAATGGTGGGTGAGTCTCACAGACATAATGTTGGACAAAGAAGCCAGACATAAAAAAGCTTATAGTCTATTAATTTCATTATATGAAAGTGAAGAATGGGCATAATTACCTATAAGGATGGGATCAGAATAATGGTTACATTGTAGGTGGGTGAATATTGATTAGAAGGGCATGTGAGAGAGCCTCCTGTGGTACCTAAATCTGGGTTGTGACTCTGGTATGTCAGTATACATGTAAAAGTTGGTTGTATCCTTAAGATTCATGTACTTCATTGTAAGAGAGAGAGAAATAAATCTTGGCAGAGAAAAGTGGGTAGGACTATAGCTAGAACAGGAGTGGCTATGGGTTTGATGATTATAGAAGCTGGGTGATAAGCGTATAGAGATTCATTGTAATAGTCTTTCTATTTTGTGTATGCTTGAAAGTTTCCACACTGAAACATATACATAATTTTTAAAAAGTCAATGTACTTCAGTGAAAAAATGTTAAATCTTCATCTTATGTTTTAAATTTCATATTGATTAATAACTGAAACCTATTAATGATGAATTTCCCCACTTGATACTGCACCTGTTCTATCTTTAACCGTTCAGGATAGTAACTGATGTTTCTTGGAAAACAAAAAGATGACAGAAACCTTACTACCAAAAATGCTCCCTTTGTGCCAAGTCTGCATCTAGCTTAAGAGAAGAATCATTGGTAAATAAGGGACAAAAGTTCTGAACTAACTAGATAGCTGTAATTCTATTGTATGGAGGAGGGCTGTCAGATAAATTTCTCCTTTGTAGCCGATTCCTTCTTTGACAGCATAGGAATCTAGTGCTACACTTTGCAGCTTTTCTCCTCCTTGAAAAAGAGTGTGATCTTTCATAGATAAACTGAAAGGAGCCAAAAAGATCAAGACAGTTGGATGTTGAGAAGTCAATTGCCTGAGAACCTTAACAACTTGTATGAAGTTTTCATTTGATCTTAAAGCCACTGCTGTCCTTTCTGCCCCAGCTTTCTCTTTTCCTAACTCCTCCTCCCTTCTTTCTGAAAAGGATCTCCATATCTCTGTGGTATGAATACCCCTCATAAAAATATAAAATTAGGAAATGGATAGTTTTTAGCAATCTTGTGTACTTTTGAGTAGTTTTCTGCACAGGAAGGACACAAAAGAAGAAGGGAAGGAGACCATAAATCCTTTTTCCCAACCCAACATTCTGAATTGAATCATTAGTAGGACTTTTGTTGTTATAGAAGACATGGTTGTTTTGGTCCTTATCCTTCCAACATCAGCACAGACCTGTCCAGTTTAACAATCGGAATTGCATCAGCTGAAGGATCTGGGGTTTGTTTGAAGACTAAATTTTGATACCAGAAAGCTATCATTTATTCAGTCTACAGATATGTTTTGACATCCTTACTGTGATTCAGGTGCTGAAAATGTAATAGTAAACAAAAAAGACATGGTCCCCATCCTTAAAAACTTATTTGCATGGAGGTGGGAAAACTTTAAATGTATCTTTGCAAACTAATAAATGCCCTTTAGGAAAAGCATAGGGCACTATGAGAGCTTTTTCTAGATAGATGGTAAGAGAATTTCCCTGTAGGATCAATAATTGAGCTGAATTCTAAAAGCTGACTAGAGATAACTAAGATAAGCAGGAGGGGAAAGATTTTTCCAGGAAAAGGGAACAACATGTGAAAAGACCCAAGAATGAGAAGGCATTGTGGCAGAAACAAAGAAAGAGAAGAGAATAGTAGCATAATACAAGCTTGTAGAATTAGAGACAGGTTATCATGAAGGACCATAGAAAAAAGGCTTGTCAAACTGCAAATAGATTTTCCAATTGGAAATGGGGAGTTAAGTAGGCAGGAAGAGTGCCAAAGCTATATAGATGCATAGATCAGTTTTTAATACATATGTGAGAGAGACAGAGACAGAATTAAATACTTCCACTTAAGATGTCAGAACCATGGCTTCTCCAGAGAAAGTGGAGATTGAGGCAGGGAAGGATATTCAATTCTAAATTTGTAGAATTCAGTAATTCAAAAATTGTTAAATCGAACAGAGCCACAGAGCCTCAGGAGGCTTGCACAGCAGTAATATAATACACAATTAATAAATCCAAAGTTGTTTTTTCCAGTGCCAGTGTTTATAAAGTCAAATTTCTACTTGTGTACCATTTGAGAAAACAAATTTAAGAGTTTTAGGAAGATGTTGCATTTAGCAGGGGTAGTGAGGACAGGATGTTTGCAGTTTTCCCCCATGAGCCGTGGTTTAGCTGTTGTTGAGTTTTCTTTGGTGTTTTTGAATTGGTAAAATCGAGTTCCTTATTCATTCTTTTTTGAGTGTAAAAGCAGCCATATTTAATCAGTCACTAGAAGTCGTTCCAGCTGTCACCATTTTTAAATCACATTAGAATATCACAAGATAGATATTCTTTATAATATTTCTTTAGTGTAGCAAGATAAAGATGGCCTGAGAGTGCACCAAAGAAATTGTTCTTGTAACTATTTAACTATTTCCTCAATTGCCTGAAGTATGGTAATAGGTAGTTTCATTCTAGCTGCATACAAAAGCAGACAGTTCACTACATGCACTGGGTACTTTAGGGCATTAAGGTTAATTCTCTCCCTGAACCCAGCTGAGAAAGCTTTTAGGGTATCCAAAGAGCATTTATTTGTATGTTCATTCTGCATTAAGGTATTTTTACTATAATGACATAAATAACCTAGAAATAACTGAAGACATTTCCATATGAGTTTCTGAAAATCACTGTAGTCTTTTCCTGAAAAACAAAATACATTGTTCATTTATACTGTAACTGAAGTGGTAAAGGAATTCCTGCCCTTTGAAAGACAATCTGAACTTTAGTATGTAAATCAAAGTGACTTAAGGAGCTTCTAGGATGAGCTTCTCATGAGCACATCAGAGTGCTGGGAGGATGGCATACTTGGAGAGGGCGTGGAAGCTCCGCGCTCCCCCTATATCCATACCTTGCTCCGTGTGTCTCTTCTATTTGACTGTGCGGGAGTTGTATCCTTTATAATAAACCAATGAACACTTCTTGTGTTTTAAAAACATAAATGGCTTCCGTTTAAACCCAACTCTCAGTTACTGAGAGCATGAATATTTTCTATGGATTTTGGCAAGAAAAGTAAAAGTAGATGATGAGAGCAGCTTTATTTCAGATAGTATAATTTTTTCCTACTGGCATTTAAGGTGTTGGGAAAAGTGGTGAAAAATTTGTAGTCCATCATAATTCTGGTTTCATTAAATTTATGTTATAAAATAGCATAAGTCTTCATCTGTGATGGAGACAAATGATAAACTTAATTTTTATATAGGTTTCTCATCCAAATATTTCTATGCCGCAAACACAAAAAAATGATTCTTTTTGTATATATCATTGATCAGTATATCTCCAGAAAAGAAAGAATACTGTGTTCATTTTATTCCTTAGATCAGTACGATGGAGCATGAATTTTCAATAAAGGAACATGGGTTTGAAGTTCAGTTAAGAGAGATGGAAGACAGTAATCGAAATTCCACGGTTGAACTGAGGCATCTCTTAGCAACTCAGCAGAAGGCAGCCTGTAGGTGGAAAGAAGAAATGAAGAAACTCACTGAGAGTGCAGAAATTAGAATCAGTAGTCTAAAGTAAGTCCACTATTAATTGTTTGATATATTTTACAGCAGAAATTACTTAACTTTTAGTTTAATGTTCTTGCCATAATCCTTTTTGTAAAAATGTATAAATCTGGGCCTTGTACTTATATATTTTACTCAGCAAATATTTATTAAACTACTATGAAAAATATTAAGCATTATAAACCAAACTAATACCATTTGTTTTATAAATTTTATGCATACTTCAGAAAATACAGTGATTTTTGTTGGACATAGCAGTTTAGAATCTTAATACTATTTGCATATAGATAGAGCATAGTAATGTTCTGTAGTTGCAACAAAATCGATTTGGCCTGCAAAGCCTAAAATATTTGTTCTCTGGCCCTTTAATAATTTGCTGACCCATGCAGAAAGAACTTGAACATTTATGACGAATGAAATGGGAAGCTATGAAGGGCTTTTAGCAAAATGATATAATCAGGCTTAACTGTTCAACAGGTCATTTTGACTGCTGTGTGATGAATAGACTAGAGAGGGTCAAGGGTAGAAGAAGAGAGAAGGCAAACCAGTACTGTAATAATCCAAGTAAAAAATGATGGTAACTTGGATTAAGTTTTGAAGGACTGAAAATCATTTTTTTAAAAAGTTTGCTTTGGGCCGTGTTAAGTATGAGCCACGTAAAAGACATTTAAATCAGAATATCAGCTTGTTAGTTGGATACATAAGTTTGGAGTTCAGAAAAAATATTGCAACAGGAGCTGTATATTTGGAAATCACTAACATACACATGATTTTTAAAGTCATGGAATGAGAAGGTATAGAAATGAAGTCTGGATAGGGAAATTAAACTATCCAAGGACTAACTTCTGAAAATTAGTTTGGAGAGATGAAAATTCCACTGACACTGAGAAAAAATATTGAGACAAACAAGAATCAAGACAGAATGGTTAAAAAAAAAATTTAAAAAGAGTAAGCAATAAAAATAGGTGATGTTTACATTTTACAGATAAACTGAGGCTGAGGGAGGTTAAGGAACTTGTTCAAGGTCACATAGCTAACGAAGTGACAGATCCTGGTTTCAAATTTAGGCAGCTCATGTGAAGACAACATAGTCCTAACCATTAAGGTTTGTGGGGTTTTTTTGCATTTTATTATTTTTTTAATTGAAGAATATTTGCTGTACAATATTATATGTTACAGGTGTACAATATAGTGATTCACAATATTTAAAGGTTTTATTTAATTTATATAATAGTTATTATAAAATACTAGCTATTTTCCCTGTGTTGTACAATATATCCTTTTGCTTATTTTATACCTAATAGTTTGCAACTCTTAATCCACTACCCCTATACTGACCCTCCCCGCTTCCCTCTCCCCACTGGTTACCACGAGTTTGTTTTCTGTATCTGTGAGCCTGCTTCTTTTTTGTTATATTCACTAGTTTCTTTTTTATGGCTGAGTAGTATTCCATTGTGTATATACTCCACATCTTTTTTTATCCATTCATCTATTGATAAACACTTAGGTTGCTTCCATGTCTTAGCAATTGTAAATAATGCTGCTATGAACGTTGGAGTGCATGCATCTTTTCGAATTAGTGGTGGGTTTTTTTTATCATATATATACCCAAGGGTGGAATTGCCAGGTCCCATGGTAGTTCTAATTTTAGCTTTTTTTTTTTTTTGCGGTACGCGGGCCTCTCACTGTTGTGGCCTCTCCCACTGCGGAGCGCAGGCTCCGGACGCGCAGGCTCAGTGGCCATGGCTCACAGCCCCAGCCGCTTCACGGTATGTGGGATCCTCCTGGACCGGGGCACGAACCCGCGTCCCCTGCATCGGCAGGCGGATTCTCAACCACTGCACCACCAGGGAAGCCCTAATTTTAGCTTTTGAGAAACCTCCATACTGTTTTCCACAGTGGGTGCACCAATTTACATTCCCACCAGCAATGTATGAGGGTTCCCTTTTCTCCACATCCTTGCCACCATTTATTTGTCTTCTTTTTGATAGTAGCCATTCTGACATGTATGAGGTGATATTTCATTGTAGTTTTTATCTGCATTTCCCTGATGATTAGTGATGTTGAACATCTTTTCATGTGCCTGTTGGCAATCTGCATTTCCTCTTTGGAAAAATGTCAGGTAAGCCTGTATCACTATAAACTTCCCTCTTAGACCTTGTTTTGCTGTGTCCCATAAGTTTTGGATTGTTGTGTTTTCATTTTCATTTGTCTCTTTTTAATTTCCTCTCTGATTTCTTCAATGATCCATTGCTAGTTTAATAGCATATTGTTTAGCCTGCACATGTTTGTGTTTTTTACAGTTTTTTCCTTGTAGTTAGTTGATTTCTAGTCTCATAGCTTTGTGGTCAGAAAAGATGCTTGATATGATTTCAATTTTCTTAAATTTATCAAGGTTTGTTTTCTGGTCTAGCATGTGATCTATCCTGGAGAATGTTCCATTTGCATTTGAAAAGAATGTATTTTGCTGCTTTCAGGTGGAATACTCTATATATATCAATTAAGTTCATTTGGTCTGATGTGTCTTTTAAGGCAAGGATTTCCTTATTGATTTTATGTCTGGATGATCTGTCCATTGATGTAAGTGGTGTATCAAAGTCCCCCACTATTTTGTATTACTGTCAATTTCTCCTTTTATGTCCATTAATATTTGCCTTATGTATTTAGGTGCTCCTTTGTTGGGTACATATGTATTTACAGTTGTTGTATCTTTTTCTTGATTTTATCCTTTGATCATTATGTATTGTCCTTCTTTGTCTCTTCCAACAGTCTTTATTTTAAAGCCTATTTTACCTGATATAAGTATTGCTACTCTGGGTTTCTTTTGATTTCCATTTGCATGGAATACCTTTTTCCATCCCCTCACTTTCAGTTTGTGCGTGTCTTTAGATCTGAAGTGAGTCTCTTGTAGGCAGCATATATACGGGTCTCTTTTTGTATCCAGTCAGCCACTGTGTGTCTTTTGGTTGGAACATTTAGTCCATTCACATTTAAGGTAATTATTGATATGTATGTTCTTATTGCCATTTTGTTCATTGTTTGGGGCTTATTTTTGTAGGCCTTCTCTTTCCTTTTCTTCTTTTTTTCTCGTGACTTTATTGCTATCTTTAGTGTTGTTTGGATTCCTTTTTCTTTTTTGTGTATATATCTGTACAGATTTTTGTTTTGCAGTTACCATGAGGTTTTTGTAAAAGCAGTATAGGTACTGCTTTATATATAAAGCAGTTTTACATTGTTTTACATTGCCAATCTCTTAATTGCAAATGAATTTTAAAACCCTGTATTTGTACTGTCTTCCCTTTATGATTACTATTTTTGATGTCATATTTTACATCTAATTTTTTTGAGTATCTCTTAACTACTTATTGTGGATATAGATAATTTTACTACTTTTGTCTTTTAACCTTCCTACTAGCTTTGTGTGTGGATGATTTCCTACCTTTACTGTATGTTTGCCTTTACTGGTGAGTTTTCCATTCAGTAATTTTCTTGTTTCTAGTTGTAGCCTTTTCTTTTTCTCCTAGAGAAGTTCCTTTAACATTTATTGGAAAGCTGGTTTGGTGGTGCTGAAGTTTATCTTTTGTTTGTCTTTAAAGCTTTTGATTTCTCCGTCAAATCTGAAGGTGAGCCTTGTTTGTATTCTTGGTTGTAGGCTTTTTCCTTTCATCACTTTAAATATATAGTGCCACACCCTACTCACCTGCAGAGTTTCTGCTGAAAAATCAGCTGATAGCTTTATGGGCATTCCCTTGTGTGTTATTTGTTTCTTTTCCCTTGCTGCTTTTACTATTCTCTCTTTATCTTTAATTCTTGTCATTTTAATTACAGTGTTCTTGGTATGTTCCTTTTTGGGACTCTCTGCACTTCCTGGACTTGGGGGACTGTTTCCTTTCCCAGGTTAGGGAAATTTTCATCTGTTATGACTTCTGATATTTTCTCAGGCCTTTTCTCTCACTATTGTTCTTTTTGGGACCCCTGAAATGCTAATATTAGTGTGCTTGACGTTCTCCCAGAGGTCTCTTAAACTGTCCTCATTTGTTTTCATTCTTTTTTCTTTTTCTGTTCAGTGGCAGTGATTTCCACTACTCTGTCTTGTAGCTCACTGATCTGTTGCTCTTCATCATTTAGTCTCCTGTTGATTCTTTATAGTGTATTTTTCGTTTCAGTTGTTGTAGTCTTCATCTCTGGTTGTTTGTTCCTCATATTTTCTAACTCTTTGTTACAGACTACTAACTTCTTGCTCTGTGCATCCATTTTTCTCCCAAGTTCTTTGATCATCTTTATGATCATTACTTTGAACTCTTTCTCGGGTAAATTGCCTATCTCCACTTTACTTATTTCTTCTTCCAGGATTTTATCTCTTCCTTCGTCTGGAACATATTCCTCTGCTGCCTCATTTTGCCTAAGTTGCTATTCATATTATTCGTATTTTTATGTATGTGGGAGGTTAGTTATGCTTCTCAATCTTGGAGAAGTGGCCTTTTGTATGAAATGTCCTATGTGTCCCAGCAGCATACTCCCCTCTTGTTGCCCAAGCTATACATTCTATGGGTTCCCCCTAAGAGGTCTGTGTGTGTCCTTGTGTTGCGGCAGGCTGACCACGTGGGCAGTCTGGTAGACTTGTTGTCCCCTAGCCTGGTTGGTTGCCAGGCCCTACCTTGTACAGATGCTGCTGGCTACTGGTTAGTGAGACCTGGTCATGAAGCAGCTCGCTGCAGAACCCTAGCGGGCTCTGGGCTAGTGCTGGCTCACTGGTGGGCAGAGTCAGTGTTTAGAAGACTCCAGGCTGTTGCTTGCCCACTGGTTGATGCCAGGTCCTGGGGTTAATGCTGTACCAGTGGCAGGCAGAGCCAGGTCCTGGAGTCTGGCTGCAGGGCCCAAGGATCCCAGAGCTGGTGTCATATTGCTGGTGAGCAGGGGCTGGTTCCTGACATAGTTGGTTATGGGGGATTGTGGTGTTCCGAAGCTTGCCTTGGCCTGCTGTGCATGGGCTGGTTGTGAAGGCTGCAGGATCATAGTTTTCTTGCATCTGGTGTCTACCCCCTCTGGGTGATGCTGGTTTAGAGGCTTGTGCAGGCTTCCTGGAGGGCAGGGCCAGTGCCTGCTCAGTAGTGGGTGGAGCTGGGTCTTGGTCCTTTGGTGGGCAGAGCCATGTCTAGGCACAACTGTGGCCTCAGGAAGTCTTTAGGCAGCCTGTCTGCTGATGGATGGGCTGTGTCTCCACCCAGTTAGTTGTTTGGCCTGAGGCGTCCCAACACTGGTGCCTACGGGCTGTTTGGTGGTACCAGGTCTTGGCACTAATGAGCTAGAGGGAGGATCTCGAGATGGCAGCCACAAGCATCAGTGTCCACACAGTATATAGCTTCTACATATGGCTGCCACCAGTGTCTATGTCCCCAGGATGAGTTACAGCCATCCCTACCTCTCCAGGAGACTCTCCAGGACGAACAGGTAAGTCTGGCCCAGGCTCCTATCAAATTACTGCTTTTGCCCTGGGTCCTGGTGCACATAAGATTTTGTGTGTGCCCTTTAAGAATGAAGTTTCTAATGAACCTTTCAGTTTGGCACTCTGTGGTTTTCTTGTTAATTATGGTAAGAACAGTGTTGTGGAATGCTGGAATGAAAATGTATTTAGAATAAATTTAAGAGAAAAGAAAAAGTTTTGCTTCCATTTAATGGTGAAGTAAGAAATTTGGACCTGCCCTCTACCACGACTAAATAGTTACATGAATTATAGAAAGCATCTACTAAGAGTATTAAATAACTAACAAAAGAATTATTACCAGTTTGACTTTATCCCAGGAATGCAAAACTATTAAAGTATTAGAAAATAAATTGATGTAATTTACCACATTAACTTATTAATTAATTAAAAGAGAAAAATCATAAGGTCTTCTCAATAGATACAGAAAAAGTATTTGAGAAAATTTAATATCTCTCCATTTATGATTTTCAATATATCTCTTAGCAAACTAGGAATAGAATTTCCTTAATTTTATAAAGGCATCTATTCTAAACATTATTCCTAACAGCAAAATAAAATAAAGTGTTAATAACTTTCCTTTGAAGATTGGGAAGATGACAAAGAAGACCACTGTTACCACTTCTGTTAGTATTTGTGCACTATAGCAAGAAAAAGAAATAAAAGGTATATAAACTGGAAAGGAAGGAAGTAAACAGTCATTCTTCACAGACAGCATAACTGTATATGTAGAAAATCTAAAATAATTCATAGACAGAGTATTAGGTGAACATACAAAAATCAATTGTGTTTCTACATACATAGCAGCAACAAACATTTCAAAATAAAACTTTAAAAACAGTAAAATTTACAATGCATCAAAATGTATCAAATACCCATGAATAAATTTAACAAATGAGGTATAAGACTTCTACATGAAAACTATGATATTAAAAGTAATTTTAAAAGCACTTTTTTGAATTTTAAAAGATAAAATAAATAATAAAAATAAAACTAATTAAAGAAGGCCTAAGTAAGTAGAGATCATGTTAATTGATCAGAATACTCAGCATTATAAATTTGTTAACACTCCCCACCCTGACTATATGTAGAGTCAGTGTAACCCCAGTCAAAATACTAGCACATGGAGGAGTATCCAAAACATATTAAGTGAAAAAAACAAAAAGTAGTATATAATGTGTATAGTATTCTACCATTGGCAGGGAAGGCATTTGAGTGTGTGTGTGTACATATATATACAAACATGCTATATATACACTACATTCAGACAGACAGATGCACACATACACGCACATTCTGCTTTTTTAAAAAAGAGAAAACAAAAAATAATTTAAATGGTTTTCCATGAGGGGAGAGAAGAGGATAAGGATGAAGACTAGACTTCTTTAAATGAACCTTGTTTTATAGATTTGTAGGCTTGACTTTGAAACTGTATAAATGTTTATATAATGTTTTTTGTTTTTTATTTGTTTTTGGCTGCATTGGGTCTTTGTTGCTGTGCGCGGGCTTTCTCTAGTTGTGGTGAGTTGGGGCTACTCTTTGTTGCTGTGCATGGGCTTCTCATTGCCGTGGCTTCTCTTGTTGCGGAGCACAGGCTCTAGGTGCGCGGACTTCAGTAGTTGCAGCACGCGGGCTCCAGGGTGCGTGGACTTCAGTACTTATGGCATGTGGGCTCAGTGGTTGTGGCTCATGGGCTCTAGAGCGCAGGCTCAGTAGTTGAGGTGCACAGGCTTAGTTGCTCCGTGGTATGTGGGGTCTTTCCGGACCAGGGATCGAAATCATGTCCCCTGCATTGGCAGGCAGATTCTTAACCACTGCGGCACCAGGGAAGTCCCTATATAATTATTTTTAATTAAATCAAATTTTAAAAACAATACCTAAAAATTGAAAGTAAAATTAAATAAATCAACAATTCTGTAGGAAGTTGATGGCTTAACTACGCAGGTGAGTTATTTCATGAGACATTTAACAGTAATTAGACTGTATACCCTAGTGAGATTAATCCTAAGGATAAAAGGAAATGCAAAAAAAATATAAAATGTGTTTAGTAGTCTTTGTTAGCAATAACATTGGTATTATTACTGTGAAACTTATTATAGGATAAAGCAAATGAGTAATTATATAAATGTCTTTAAGAACCAAGATTTTCATCATAAGGAGAAAAAACTCAAAGAAATTAAATAAAACTTATAATTCTAAATTGAAATTGGAAATATTAGTATATGAACTTACGATGTGTTTTACTCTTTAAAATATATATTTCCTAGCTTTGTCCACTAAAAGGACCTAGATACAGTGACCAGTATTCAGATACAATGAGGTATCCTAAAAGAAACCAGGACTCCTTAGATGAATGAGTGATTACAGATCGGGGATAGGAAAGTACAAGATGATCCTGGAAAACACCCTGTGGTAGCAAAAGGCTAGGAAGGTATCAAGATTAAAAGGACCCAGGAGCCAACTTGAGGAAGCTCCCACTGACCCATGTGGTGACAGTTTGAGCATCAAAAAGAATATCTGCAGTAAAGTGCAACATACCAAGTATATTAAAAGTCTGTGACTTCAGAATGATATTACATAAAGAAAAAATTCTTTGGTTACCTTTGGAAGATGTTATAGAAACAACTCTTTCTGAAAAGAAGATAAACCAAAAAATCCAGCATTTATTCTACTCTTCCTGTACTCACTATCTTCACCAAATGCTGCTTGGACTTTCCTATCATAATAGCCCTTACTTCACTGGTTAGAGAACCAATGTAGAGATTTTGCCAGTTAATTGCTCAATATGTCTCTTCCAGTTATGCATCTCAGAACCAGGGAGATAACCACAGGGTAGGATTATGGACACCCTGGGTCCACTGTGAGACAACTCAAGCCAAAACTCCTTTGATGACCTGACCTACATTAACCTCTCTGGTTGGTGGACCACAGTGGTATTTGGGGTCTCCAGGAATTTGTCATTTCAGCAAGTGTCCAGTAATCCTGAAAGTGTCTGAATTTCCCCTTCTCCATTGCATGGTCACCCTGCCTGCTCTTCACAGGTCCTTCTTAGGGGAAGGCCAGGAGGAAGTATATATGGATGTATAAAAGGTTCAAAGGAACCTACAGCTCCTTCCTTCATTCAAGAGCTCTGAGTCTGTGAACTGATTCACGTTTGAGAATTGGTTAAAGGATCATGACACTGTCTTACAATGATTCAAGACTGCTATTCACAAGACCTAGAGCTTTTCTATTTCTGCAAATCAAATAAGACTTTAGTAGACTGCCCATCTATTTCAGTTCTAGGGTGACAGTGATAAAATTCTCAAGCCCCAAAAATCTCTGTAAATCAGACTCTACTGATTACTACTTCGACTCTACTGCCGTTCCAGTAATGACGACTGCATTTTCTTTGGAGGTTTAATGTCAGTACATCACCCTTGCTGTTGAGAATTGTATTATTTTCTCTAACTTCAGGAAGCCCAGTTCCATGGTAGCAATTCCCACTGTCATTTCAGTCCAACAGAGAATAACCACTACAGAGCTCTTCAGGGGTACTGGGGCAACTGTTGTGACTATATTTCTCATAGTCTTGGTGAAGGGAATGTCCTCTGGACCCTCCTGAGGGACATAGTTGAAGGATGGATGAATTGGTTTTAACATTTAAAAAACCTACCCTAGCCTTCCAATCTCCCTAACTTTTGATAACTTCCTCGACACCAGTGATTCTCAAGTGGGGATGATTTTTGTCCTCCTCCCCTCCCCGGAACATTTGTCTTGAGAATATCCAGACACATTCAGGGATGCTATTGGCATCTAGTGTATAGGGGACAGGGATGCTGTTAAACATCGTGCAATGCTCAGGACAGCGCTGCACAGCAAAGAATTTTCCAGCCAATGGTGTCAGTAGTGCCAAGGTTGAGAAACGCTGCTCTACTCTATAACAAGGAGCTTCTTACATTTCAATGTTCAGTATAGGTCACCTTTGAATCCAGATTTTTTTCAACCGACCAAGCAAACCAAAATACTCAAGCTAATTCATTGGATCTAGAATATCTGCTTTGTGAGCCCATATTGGTAAATCTGGCTTAATCCAATGTTTTATTCTTTCTGCTGTAATCTAACACCCTTAAGATCTATTCTCACACATACTCTCTATGTGTAAAATTGGCAGAATCATAATTATTTTAGTGCATTCTGCCTCCTCACAGGTCTTGTTTTGTACCTCATTCCCTAGAGCTTATTAGACTTCAGTCTGGCTACAGATATAGAACCAATGGATGATGGTAAGGTAAAGGGAGGGAATGGAGTCACCTATTCCTTGCAAGGCAACCCTCTCAGGTGAGGCCACCTTTCAGGCAAAGGAGACTTACCTTCCCAAACAGCGTAGAAGGACTGCTTCTACTGGCAAAGGAGACATTGCAGAATTTAAGGGTTCAAGGCTCCAGCTTCATTGGAGTCTGTCTGTTCACATGTCCCCATTTCAATTTGTAGGGATGAAAAGACCCTGCAAGGTTGGGAATTCAGGCTGTGGTGTAGTTCAGCCATCCATGGAATTAGACTTTGGATTTGATTATCAGAAAACTCAGCCTTGCAGCCAGTGGAGATAAGGGTTTCTTTTAGGGTAGTCATGGTAGATTTCAGGCCCCTATTCTAGACTTTGAGCTCATAATTGAAAACTGTGACCTATTTATTTTTATTTTCAAGGTTCTCCATTGTACCTAAAAGCTGCATTATACTCTTCATTCACTAAACTATTCTATGTCATTAATTATTTGGTCACTCAAAGCCATATGTTGTACAGGCACTCGATTATATAGGTAATAATGTAAGTAACTCTTTTACCTTTGCATACCATGGATTACCAGTGTCCCCTTTACCACTGGCCTTTAAATTTAATCAAAGCATAGAACCAATTTTAGATAACTCACAGCCAGTTAGAGTACCCATTCATAAGGTTATATTCCTCTGGAACTTCTTCTGGTACCAGTTCCTCTATGTATCAGGTTTTATTCAGGGAAACAGAGCTACTCTGGGTGATATAGAATATGGGATTTATTTTGGAAATTAGGCCTTACACAGTGGCACTGGTAGAGAAATCAAGGCAGTGTCATTGTGTCTGCATCTGATGCTAAGCCTGAAGTCACTGTGTGTCAGCTAAATCAGCGGTTGTGAAGGAAGCCTGGATGTAGATGAGAGCACTCACAAGGACAAACAAGAACCCTATTTTCACCTGTCTTTCACCAAATCTACCTCCAACCACTTTCATGGATGATCTGCAGGAGAAGCTGTTGCCCTTCACCATGGATCTGTATATGACCCAAGAGGCCAAGAGGCAGAAGATGGAATTGCTGTGGGTTCTGGTGGTGCCCCACACCAACATAGTGACCTAACATATCAGCAACTGTGCATGAGTTGCCACAGTGCCCGGTGCCCGTCAGCTTCACAGCCTACTGCACAAATTTCTCTTATGGTCAACAGCAGCCTAGGACCAGGCAGGGAAAGGAATCCTGGAAAACATAATTCCAGCTTAACTAAGTTGATGCAGTCGAAAGCTACCACTATGTGTTTGTCATAATGTAATTCTTGATGTTGGGCAGTTCACTATGCTTTACATAAGGAAAAAAAAACCATATAAAATGATGTAGACTTAACATCAATCTAAAGAGTGTATATATATATATATATATATATAAAGTTTTTTTGTTTTGTTTTGTTTTGTTTTTTGCGGTGCACGGGCCTCTCCCTGTTGCGGCCTCTCCCGTTGCAGAGCACAGGCTCTGGACGTGCAGGCTCAGCAGCCATGGCTCATGGGCCCAGCCACTCCGCGGCATGTGGGACCTCCCCGGACCGGGGCACGAACCCGTGTCCCCTGCATCGGCAGGTGGACTCTCAACCACTGCGCCGCCAGGGAAGCCCTAAAGAGTATATTTATGATGGCTGTAATTTCTTGAATACACACTGTTTGCCACTTTACGTACTCCTTTAATCATCTCAAAAACTTTATGAAATAAATGCTATTATACCCCCTGTATTAGGGTTTCTCAGAGAAACAGAACCAATAGAGAGAGTGTGTGTGTGTGTGTGTGTGTGTGTGTGTGTGTGTGTGTCTATAAAAGGGTTTATTTTAAGGAATCGGCTCAACTTATTATAGAGGCTTGGTGAGTCCAAACTCGGATGGAGAAGACTGGCAGGCTAGAGATTTAAGGAGTTGCATTTCAAGCCTACAGACATTCGTGCTGGAGACATGAAAAGCCAGTGTTACTGTTCAATCCAAAGGTTGTCTACTACAGAGTTCCCTCTTGCTTGGGGAAAGTCAGCTTTTTGGTCTATTCAGGCCATCAACTGATTATATGAGGCCCACCCACATTATGAAGGGCATTCTGCTTTACTTAAAGTCCAGTGACTTAAATGTAAATCTCATCCAGAAACACTGTCATAGAAACATCCAGAATAATGTTTAACCAAACATCTGGGCACCATGGCCCAGCCGAGTTGACACATAAAATTAACTGTCACACTCCCTTGTCATACATGAGGAAACTCCGGACTTTAAAATGTTTATACAAGTCTACAATTCATTATCTGCAATTCCAAATTCAAAAGAACTCTGAAAACAGTCTTTTTCTAAGTTATATGCGTACACTTCTGTAGCAAAACCTGACATGAAATGATAGGAAGCTATTTATGAAACAGGTGTATCTACGTGTGCACACGCACATATACACATGTATATAGATACACAGAAACATTTCCTTAATTGTGCCTATTCATATGTTTTACTGAAAAATATTTATAAACATAAACTCTATCCTACTCTAAGCCCATAAAATATTTTTCTTGGTTGCTTGGATTTTGCTATATTGTATATGTAATTTGTGCATACCAACTGATCATTCCCAGTAGATTATTGATAGTGAATGTGTTTTATTTTTGTTTGTATTCCCTGAAGTATTGAGCGAAGTGCCTTGCCAAAAAGAAACACATAGAATGTTGAATTTAACTGCCTTGAGTCTATCCAAATAGTTTTAATACTACTCTGTCTGCTGCTTGTAGTCTGGGCTAGAAAGATTATTAATGCCCTTTACAATTTATGACTTCAGGACTATGACTTGATCTTTTGAAAAGTAATTTTATCCCAGTTATACATGTATTTCTTTTTATTTTTTATTGGAGTATAGTTGATTTACAATGTGGTATTCGTTTCTGATATAAAGTAAAGTAAATCAGTTATACATATACATATATCCACTCTTTTTTAGATGCTTTACCCATATAGGTCATTACAGAGTATTGAGTAGAGTTACCTGTGCTATACAGTAGGTTCTTAATTAGTTATCTATTTAATATATAGTAGTGTGTATATGTCAATACCAATCTCCCAATTTATCCCTCCCCCCCGGTAACCATGAGTTTGTTTTCTACAACTGTGACTCTTTCTTTTTTGTAAATAAGTTCATTTGTACCATTTTTTTAGATTCCACATATAAGCAATTTCATATGATATTTGTCTTTCTCTGTCTGACTTACTTCACTCAGTATGACAATCTCTAAGTCCATCCTTGTCACTGCAGATGGCATTATTTTCTTCCTTTTTATAGCTGAGTAATATTCCATTGTATATATGTACCACCTCTTTTTTATCCATTCCTCTGTCAGTGGACATTTAGCTTGCATCCATGTCTTGGCTATTGTAAATAGTGCTGCAGTGAACATTGGGGTGCATGTGTATTTTCAAATTATGGTTTTCTCCAGATATATCTCCAGATATATAGGAGTGGCACTGCTGGATCATTTGGTTGCTCTATTTTTAGTTTTTTAAGGAACCTCCATACTGTTCTCCATAGTAACAATTTACATTCCCACTAACAGTGTAGCCTTTTCTCCACACCCTCTCCAGCATTTATTGTTTGTAGATTTTTTGATGATGGCCATTCTGACCAGTGTGAGGTGATAGCTCATTGTAGTTTTGATCTGCATTTCTCTAATAATTAGTGACATTGAGCATCTTTTCATGTGCCTCTTCACCATCTGTATGTCTTCTTTGGAGAAATGTCTATTTAGGTCTTCTGCCCATTTTTTTATTGGGTTGTTTGTTTTTTTGATATTCAGCTGCCTGAGCTGTTTGTATATTTTGGAGATTAATCCCTTGTCAGTTGCTTCATTTGCAAATATTTTCTCCCATTCTGAGGGTTGTCTTTTCATTTTGTTTATGGTTTTCTTTGCTGTGCAAAAGCTTTTAAGTTTCATTAGGTCCCATTTTTCAATTTTTGTTTTTATTTTCATCACTCTAGGAGGTAGGTCAAAAAAAATATCTTGCTGTGATTTATGTCAAAGAATGTTCTTCCTGTTATCCTCTAAGAGTTTTATAGTGTCTCATCTTACATTTAGGTTTTTAACCCATTTTGAGTTTATTTTTGTGTGTGGTATTAGGGAGCATTCTAATTTCATTCTTTTACATGTAACTGTCCAGTTTTCCCAGCACCACTTATTGAAGAGACTGTCTTTTCTCCATTGTATATTCTTGCCTCCTTTGTCATAGATTAGGTGACCATAGGTGCATGAGTTTATCTCTGGGCTTTCTATCCTGTTCCATTGATCTATATTTCTGTCTCTGACCCAGTACCATACTGTTCTGATTACTGTGACTTTGTAGTATAGCCTGAAGTCAGGGAGCCTGCTTCCTCCAGCTCCGTTTTTCTTTCTCAAGATTGCTTTGGCTATTTGGGGTCTTTTGTGTGTCCATACAAATTGCAAATTTTTATGTTTCAATTCAGTGAAAAAATCTATTGGTAATTTGATAGGGATTGCATTCAATCTGTAGATATTTTGGATAGTATGGTTATTTTGACAGTATTGATTCTTCCAATCCAAGAAACATGGTATATCTCTCCATCTGTTTGTGTCATCTTTGATTTCTTTCATAAGTGTCTTATAGTTTTCTGAGTACAGGTCTTTTACCTCTTTAGATAGGTTTATTCCTAGGTATTTTATTCTTTTTGATGCAGTGATAAATGGGATTGTTTCCTTAATTTCTCTTTCTGATATTTCATTGCTAGTGTATAGGAATGCAAGAGATTTCTGTACATTAATTTTGTATCATGCAACTTTACCAAATTTACTGATGAGCGTTAATAGTTTTCTGGTAGCATCTTTAGGATTTTCTATGTATAGTATCATGTCGTCTGCAAACAGTGACATCTTTACTTCTTTTTTTCCAATTTAGATTCCTTTTATTTCTTTTTCTTCTCTGATTGCTGTGGCTAGGGCTTCCAAAACTATGTTGAATAAAAGTGGTGAGAGCAGACATCTTTGTCTTGTTCCTGATCTTAGAGGAAATGCTTTCAGTTTTTCACCATTGAGAATGATATTTGCTGTGGGTTTGTCATATATGGCCTTTATTATGTTGAGGTAGGTTCCCTCTATGCCCACTTTCTGGATAGTTTTTATCATAAATGGGTGTTGAATTTTGTCCAAAGCTTTTTCTTCATTTATTGAGATGATCGTATGGGGATTTGGGGGAGGTTTTAATTTTTATGATTATATGGTTTTTATTCTTCAGTTTCTTAATGTGGTGTATCACAATGATTGATTTTCATATATTGAAAAATTCTTGCATCCCTGGGCTAAATCCCACTGGATCATGGTGTATGATCCTTTTAATGTGCTGTTGAATCCGGTTTGCTAGTATTTTGTTGAGGATTTTTGCATCTATGTTTATCAGTGATATTGGCCTGTAATTTTCTTTTTTGTGGTATCTCTGTCTGGTTTTGGTATCAGGGTGATGGTGGCCTCGTAGAAGGAGCTTGGGAGTGTTCCTTCCTCTGCAAATTGTTGGAAAGATAGGTGTTAACCCTTCTCTAAATGTTTGATAGAATTCAGTTGTGAAGCCATCTGGTCCTGGGCTTTTGTTTGTTTGACGTTTTTAAATCACAGTTTCAATTTCAGTACTTGCAATTGGTCCATTCATATTTTCTATTTCTTCTTGGTTCAGTCTTGGAAGATTGTACCTTACTAAGAATTTATCCATTTCTTCTGTGTTGTCCATTTTATTGGCATGATAGTTGCTTGTAGTAGTCTCTTATGATCCTTTGTATTTCTGTGGTGTCTGTTGTAACTTCACCTTTTTCATTTCTAATTCTACTTATTTGAGTCCTCTCCTTTTTTTTCTTTATGAGTCTGGCTAAAGGTTTATCAATTTTGTTTATCTTCTCAAAGAACCAGCTTTTAGTTTCATTGATCTTTTCTGTTGCTTTCTTCATCTCTCTTTCATTTATTTCTGCTCTGATCTTTATGATTTCTTTCCTTCTATTAACTTTGGGTTTTGTTTGTCTTCTTTGTCTAGTTGCTTTAGGTGTAAGGTTAGGTTGTTTATGTGAGATTTTTCTTGTTTCCGGAGGTAAGATTTATTGCTATAAACTTGCCTTTTAGAACTGCGTTTGCTCCATCCCATAGGTTTTGGATCATTGTGTTTCCATTGTCATTTGACTCAAGCTATTTTTTGATTTCCTCTTTGATTTCTTCAGTGATCCATTGGTTGTTTAGTAACATATTATTTAGCCTCTATGTGTTTGTGCTTTTTACAGTTTTTTTTTCCTGTAATTGATTTATAATCTCATAGCATTGTGGTTGGAAAAGATGCTTGATATGATTTCTTAAATTTACCGAGGCTTGATTTGTGGGCCAAGATGTGATCTATCCTGGATAATGTTCCATGTGCACTTGAGAAGAAAGTGTCTTCGGCTGCTTTCAGATGGGATGTTCTATAAATATCAGTAAGTCTATCTGGTCTAATGTTTCATTTAAGACTCCTGTTTTCTTATTGCTTTTCTTTCTGGATGATCTGCCTATTGGTTGTAAGTGATGTTAAAATCTGCCACTATCACTGTGTTTTACTGTCAGTTTCCCCTTTTATGGCTGTTAGCATTTGCCTTATATATTGAGGTGCTCCTATGTTGGTTGCATATATATTTATGATTGTTATGTCTTCTTCTTGGATTGATCCCATGATGATTATGTAGTGTCCTTCCTTGTCTCTTGTAACAGTCTATTTTAACGTCTCTTTTGTCTGCTATGAGTATTGCTACTCTGGCTTTCTTTTGTTTTCCATTTGCATGAAACATCTTTTCTCATCTGCTCGCTTACAGTCTATGTGTCCATAGTTCTGAAACGGCATATATACAGGTCTTATTTTTGTATCCATTCAGCCAGTCTATATCTTTTGGTTGGAGCATTTAATCCATTTACATTTAAGGTAATTATCAATATGTATGTTCCTAGTTCCATTTTCTTAATTGTTTCTGGTTTGTTTTTGTAGGTCTTTTTTCTTCCCTTCCTCTTTTGTTCTCTCCTCTTGTGGTTTGATGACCATCTTTAGTGTTGTGTGTGGGTTGCTTTTTCTTTTTTGTGTGTGTATCTATTGCCGTTTTTTGGTTTGCATTTCCCATGAGGTTTTTTCTTTTTTTTTTTTGCAGTACGCGGGCCTCTCACCGCCGCGGCCCCTCCCGTTGCGGAGCACAGGCTCCGGACGCGCAGGCCCAGCGGCCGTGGCCCACGGGCCCAGCCGCTCCGCGGCATGCGGGATCCTCCCAGACCGGGGCACGAACCCGTGTCCCCTGCATCAGCAGGCGGACTCCCAACCACCGCGCCACCAGGGAAGCCCTCCCATGAGGTTTTGATATAGCAATCTATATATATACAAGGTTGTTTTAAGTTGCTGGTCTCTTAATTTCAAATGCAATTCCCATTTCCTGCATTTGTAGTCTCCTCATGGTTGTTTTGATATGATATTTGTGTGTGGATGATTTCTTACTTTTACTGTATGTTTACCTTTACCAGTGAACTTTCCCATATGTGATTTTCTTGTTTCTAGTTGTAGCCTTTCCCACTGCCCCCACCTAGAGAAGTCCCTTTAGCATTTGTTTCAAAGCATATTTGGTGGTGATGAATTCTCTTAGTTTTTGCTTGTCTGTAAAGCTTTTGATTTCTCCATCGAATCTGAATGAGCCTTGCTGGGTAGAGTATTCTTGGTTGTAGGTTTTTCCCTTTCATTACTTTAAATATATCATACCACTCCCTCTTGCATACAGAGTTTCTGCTGAAAAATCAGCATATAACATTATGGGGATTCCTTTGTAGGTTATTTGTTGCTTTTTCCCCTGTTGCTTTTAATATTTTTTCTTTGTATTTAATTTTTGTCAGTTTGATCATTATGTATCTCAGTGTGTTCCTCCTTGGATTTATCCTGTATGGGACTCTCTATGCTTCCTGGACTTGAGTGACTATTTCTTTTCCCATTTTAGAGAAATATCTCTTCAAATACTTTCTCAGGCCTTTCTCTTTCTCTTCTTCTGGGAGTCCTATAATGCACATGGTGAAGCATTTAATGTTGTCCCAGAGGTCTCTGAGACAATCCTCATTTCTTTTCATTCTTGTTTCTTTATTCTGTTCTACTGTGGCAGTGATTTCCACCACTCTATTTCCAGCTCACTTATTCATTCTTCTGCCTCAGTTATTCTGTTATTGATTTCTTCCAGTGTGTTTTTCATTTCAGTTATTGTGTTGTTCATCTCTGTCTGTTTGTTCTTCACATCTTCTATCTCTTTGTCAAACATTTCTTTTATCTTCTTAGTCTGAGCCTCCATTCTTTTTCTGAGATTTTAGATCATCTTTACTATCATTGCTATGAACTCTTTTTCAGATAGATTGCCTATCTCCTCTTCGTTTAGTTGTTCTTGTAGGTTTTTATCTTGCTCCTTCACCTGCAGCATATTTCTCTGTCGTCTCATTTTGTCCAGTTTACTGTGTTTGTTTTCTCCTTTCTGCAGGCTGCAGGATTTTAGTTCCTCTGGCTTCTGGTGTCTGTCCCCTGGTGGGTGAGGTTGGTCCAGGGGCTTGTGCAGGCTTCCTGGTGAGAGGGACTGATGCCTGCCTTCTGGTGGGTAGCAGTGGGTCTTATCTTTCTGGTGGGCAGGTCTCTCACAAGGGGTATATTTTCGGGTGGCTCTGAGCCTAGTATCACTTTTGGCAGCCTGTCTGTTGATGGATGGGGCTGTGTTCCTGTCTTGCTGGCTGTTTGGCCTAAGGAGTTCTAGCACTGAAGCCTGCAGGCTGTTGGGAGGGCCTGGGTCTTGGTGCTGAAATGAGGACCTCCAGGAGAGCTCACAGCAATTAATATTCCCTGGGGCATCTGCTAGTATGCTAGTAATTGGCCCTGGTGACTCTCAGGCTTTGCTTTCACCAGGCCACCAGCACAGGTCCACTGAAGTCAGGTCCCAGGACTGCAGTAGTCATGTATCTGGGCCCATTGCGGGAGCCATGGAGGCAACTCAGACGCTGACCTGGCCCAGCTCTCACGTGTGCATGCCCACAAATCCCACAGCTGCTGAAGCCAGACCCATCTCAGCTGCAGGAGCATTTGTTGTCCATTTGGGTGTTCCGCAGGCACTGAATTTACGAAGCTGTCAGCAGAGGTGTAAATCTGCGGTTTGTGCAGCCACAAGGAGAGATTTCAGTTCTTCCTTGGTCACATGGCCCCTGAGGTTCAGCTGTGGTTTCAGCCCCACCTCTGTATGGGGGCCACCCACCAGCTCTGCTCCCGAGTCTGCTGGAGCACATGAGCCCTCCCAGGCAGGAGGGGGCCGAGGCGGCAATCAGGGCATGGAGGCCTCGCAGGCGGGATGGTGCCAGGGGTGGTGACTGAGACTTGCAAGCCCATTAGGCAGTAGGGGCCTGTGGTGGCAATCAAGGCGAGCAAGCTGCCCAGCCAGGGAGGGGCCGGAGGAGGTGGTGGCCAGGGATGTGCGAGCCCACTCCAGTGGGAACCCTCCCTAGTACCTGGGAGGAAGGGGCTGGATCATGAGGAGAGAGGTTGCAATGGTGGCCCCGCCCTTTGCATGTCACTCAACGATGGTGCTTCGTTTCTCTGGTGGTCTGGGTTTCCTCCATGAGCATTCCCATTTGCAGACCTCCTCATTCCCATCCCTTCTGGCTGTATCCTCACAGCTGACAGCAGTCCCCTCCCCAGGTTTGCTCTCCAAACCCCATCTTCCAACACCCAGCCCCTGTGTGCACCGGCAGACACATGTCTCAGGATGGGATGCACAAGGCCGTGGTAAGGACCATCTGTGTAAGTCTCACTCTGTCCTGCCTGCATAGACCTGTTGTTGCACTTTCCTCCGAGCCCCCAAAACTCCCCTTTGGTCCCAGCTGATCTCCCCACCAGTGAGGGGGCTTCCCCAGATGCAGGAACCTCTCCTCTCCTTCAGCTCCCCACCATGGGTGCAGGGCTCATCCCACTTCCTGTCCTCTTCCTTTTATCCCTTTTTCTTTCTTTCATCCTACCCGGTTACATGGGGATCTTTCTTGTCCTTCTAGGTGTCCGAGGTCCTCTGCTAGTGTTCAGCACATGCTCTGTGAGAATTCTTCCATCTGTAGATGTGTTCTTGCTGCATTTGTGGGGAGAAGTGAACTCCACATCCTCCTACTCCTCCACCATTTTGACTCCCCCTCTATTCTGCTTGCTCTGTGAGAACTGTTCCATTCGTAGATGTGTTCTTGATGCATTTGTGGGGAGAGACGAACTCCACGTCCTCCTCCTCCTCTGCCATCTTGACTCCTATATATATGCATTTTATTATCAAGGCATTTTCACGTGATTCTCATGAGTTATCTCATTACTACATAAGAGCCTGTGAGTTGTAAGATTATCCATACTTTGGAGGGTATTATTAGTTCAGAGAAATCAAAGAATGTCTTCAAAAATTATAGATATTCTAGATTTTAAGTTATATACATCTTAGATTCTGTACGTATATGTCAAAATTTTTTTTTTTTTTTGCGGTACGCGGGCCTCTCACTGTTGCGGCCTCTCCCATTGCGGAGCACAGGCCCAGGACGCGCAGGCTCAGCGGCCATGGCTCACGGGCCCAGCCGCTCCGCGGCATGTGGGATCCTCCTGGACTGGGGCACGAACCCGCGTCCCCTGCATCAGCAGGCGGACTCCTAAGCACTGCGCCACCAGGGAAGCCCCTGTACGTATATATTTTAACACGTAGGATTAAATATATTTGACTAATAAGCACCTTCATTCGTACAACATATGCCCTATAAATTAAATTCATATAACTAAAATTATTTTAAATGTTCTAAGATGTTTCATGCTTTTAAAGTAACCTCTAATATAAGTGTTCAGTGAAGGAAAATTTGTGTAGTTGTGTTTTCAATTATAGACAAATCAATGAATCTCATGAATTATTTTCCTCCAAAACATAAACTGAGGCAGAGATCTGGCATGGGCACAGAATATAAGTGTTCCTACGTGTGACACACACAAAAGATCAAACTGGGGACTTCCCTGGTGGCGCAGTGGTTAAGAATCCGCCTGCCAATGCGGGGAACATGGGTTTAAGCCCTGGTCTGGGAAGATCTACATTCTGCAGAGCAACTAAGCCCGTGAGCCACAACTATCGAGCCTGTGCTCTAGAGCCTGTGAGCCACAACTACTGAAGCCCGTGCTCCTAGAACCTGTGCCCCACAACAAGAGAAGCCACCACAGTGAGAAGTCTGCGCACTGCAACAAAGAGTAGCCCCCGCTCGTCACAACTAGAGGAAGCCTGTGCACAGCAATGAAGACCCAACACAGCCAAAAATAAATAAATAAATAAATTTATTTAAAAAACAAAAAAGATCAAACTAGAGAGCAAAGATGAGAAAGAAGAGTAAACTTCAGTCAACTTAGAGGAATATAAAAGAACATACCAGTGACATTAAACCAACCAGATCAGCTGTAATTTTAAAAAAAGAAAAAGTTGGATAAAATACTTTATTAGTGAAAATATGTGAGTAAATCTCAAAATATGAAACTGTGGTAACTGTGGTTATTTGATATAATCACTCAAGGCCTTTAGTACCTACTGATAATATTAACAAGGTGATGCTAGATTGGTAAAGTCATTCATCTTTTGGTAGAACTCTTCCTAATGAGCTAGGTCAAGATAATAAAAGGCTTCTTTGATTACTCAAACCCAGTTTTCAAATATTGAGAGATGTAATAGATTTTAGGAATAAATGTTGATCTGGCTTGAGCACTGAAGGTGGGAAATACACTGCAGAAGAAAAGATCCAAAGCTCAGCAGTGAATGGTAATTTTGGAGGAACATATTTACTGGAACATAAAAATATTAGTAATCAAAAATTAATAGTAGGGGCTTCCCTGGTGGCGCAGTGGTTGAGAGTCCACCTGCCGATGCAGGGGACACGGGTTTGTGCCCCGGTCTGGGAAGATCCCACATGCCGTGGAGCTGCTGAGCCCGTGAGCCATGGCTGCTGAGCCTGCGCATCCGGAGCCTGTGCTCCACAACGGGAGAGGCCACAACAGTGAGAGGCCCGTGTACCGCAAAAAAAAAAAAAAAAAAAAAATTAATAGTAAATGACATCTTTAGTGATTCCTGGTTTATAAATTCTGTAATGACAAATGTTTACATAAATGAAATATGTTTACACTTGATGGGGGGGGGAGTTTTAAGGTGCAAACAGGTCTTGACACTAAAAGATAATTGAATTCTAAAATCTAAGAAAGAAATATCACAAAAGGGAATTCTTGTTTGATTATATTATGGCATTACTATTCCCATAGATTATTTTGATTTCATCTTCTCTGTTCAGGACTTCCATTATCAGTTTCATTAATGAATTACTAATCTTCTGAAGCTTTAAATGTGGCTCATTTGGGAAAAACATGACTTCTGTCCTCAAAATAAAGAAACAAACTGACTAGCTCCCTCCCTTTCTCTCTCTCTCCTGTTTAATAGTTTCATGTGCCTATGCCAGTCTTTGAAGTGAAAATAGTTTTTCTTTCTTTTTTGCTCTTCTTCCCTATGTTTTTAAATAATCCACCTTATTTTATCTGGCTGCTTCAATAATTTTTCTTTTACTTTTTTCTCTATTTTTAGGTTCTCACATGTAAACTTGAAATAACATAGACCTTCTGATCTTAAATTCTTTTCTTTAAAAAGATATCTATTCTTATACTATTAATTATCATCTCTTTGTTGTATTCTCCACTGTACCCCATCCAGCCCTACACCTTACCTAATGTTTGTCCTAATTTTGTAACTATCTATAGGATATTTACTGTTTGTCTTGTTATTATCTTAATTTCTACATTCCGAAACCCAGTTTACAGTATTACATCTTCCAAGTATATTTCTACTTCTAATGGTCTTTTCTCTGTTATTGGTGGTACTATGTCCCTAATCTCCTGGATATAAAACCTTTTAGCCATCTGTGACTCATTCTTTGTCTTCATTTTTTTTCAGTATCCAAGTACTGCTGATTCTTCTTTTGAAATGTCTCCTATTTTTCCACTCCCAATGCCATGACTCTAGAATTGCATTAGTTATCTATTGCTATGCAACAAATTCCCCTAAAATTTAGTTGCTTAAAAACAGCATTTATTCTTTCATAATTTCATGAGTCAGGGAATTTGGGAGTAGCTCGTCTGGGTAATTCTGGTTCAAGTCCTCTCATGAAGTTATAATTAAGATGTCATGTGAAGATTTGATGGGAGCTGGACAGTCCACTTCCAAGCCCATTCACATGGCTGTTGGCAGGAGACCTAAGTTCCTAGTGGGTTGTGGGCACACCTCAGTTCAGTGCCACGTAGCCTCTTCACAGAGAAGCAAAAGTATCCTAATGACATGAAAGCTGTCTTCCCCCTTGGCAAACAATCCAAAAGAGAGAAAAAGGAAGAAATCATAATGCCTTTTATGATGTAGTATCTGAAGTCACATGTCACTTCCACTTTTTCTTGTTCATTAGAAGCAAGTCTTTGTCCAGCCATATTCAAGGTGAGAAGAATTAGGCTCCACTTTTTGAAAAGAAGAATCTCAAAGAATTTGGGGGCATATTTTACAACAATCACAAGACCAAATATGCATTGTTTTGCTCAATTTGCGGATATTGCCATTCCAGCTCAAGCACCATTATTTTCCTCAAGTTTCCTGTATTTCTCCAGTCCATACTAATATGTTCAGTAATTTAGAATTACTGAAGTTCTTGGAGTCTGAAACTATTCTTTATTAACTGTTTTTTAAAAATTATTTTCTTACCTCTTTTAGATTAGGGTCCATGGGCATACCCTGTTTATTCTTTTAAAATTTTTGTAATATAGTATAAATGCATAAAACATGTACAGTTTTTTAAAAGGTATATTGCAAACACCAATGTAACCACCTCCCAAGTCAAGAAATACCCATACTATTTCCCAGTTAGAATCCTCTTGGAGGAGTGATGTCAACATTGTAATAGCATAAGACATCCTTCATTTTTGTTCCTCTCTCTTAAACAACAAAACTTTGTCATCCATCCACAAATAAAAGTGCCTCTGTGGGAGTTGTGGGATCCAGGACTATACATACACGAAGGGACCTGGGAGGAGTCTTGCCCAGCCATGCATTGGGTAATAGAGACACAGACCTCGGTATGGGCAGTGGAACTGGCAGAAGCCTATCAACTGGCTCTAGCCCCTTTCAGCCACAATCTGGGAGCATCTGGAGATAACTGATTTGGGCAGTCACCCCAAATCAGTTATCTGGACAAGAGAGCCTTTGTAGAAGTCCAGAGGAGGAATTACAGCATTCTGTTAGAGAATATATATATATGAATTTTGACACACTGGAGTGGAATTGAGAGGAGAGGAATTGAGAGGAGACGTACGAGCTTATGAATTCTGGAATTCTGCCATGAGAGGGAGCAAGGAGCATAAAGTAGGTGTATCCATGTGAGGTCAGAGAAAGCCCCAGAATCTATGTCAGGACTAACAAAAGGTATCTCTCACCTGAAGACAGTATAGATTGGAAGAGATGACTGCTACTTCAAATCCAAAATTAGTAACACAAAACTGCAATGAACATGAAAAATCAAGGAAATGTGACATCACCAAAAGATCACAATTGTCCTCCAGTAACCAAACCCAAAGACATGGAGATCTGCAATTTACCCAATAAAGAATTCAAAACAGCTGTTTTAAGGAAATTCAATGAACTACAAGAAAACAGAGAAAGATAATTCAGTGAAATCAGGAAAACAATACAGGGACAGAATGAGAAATTTAAGAAAGAGATAGAAATCATAAAAAAGAACCAAGCAGAAATTTTGGAGCTAAAGAATTCAATGAATAAAATGTAAAATTCATTAACAGCAGAATAGATCAAACAGAAGAAAGAATCAGTTAGTTAGAGGATAGGAACAAGGAGGAGACATACAGTATAAGACAGATATAGAGGAGAAAAAAGAAAAAGAATGACAAAGAGTAAAGAAAGCCAATATGTTTTATCAGACACCATCAAAAGAAACAATATCCAAATCATTGGAGTTTGAGAAGGAAAGAGAGGAAAGGGGCCAGAAAGTTTATTTAAAGAAATAATGACTGAGAACTTGCCAAAACTGGTGAGAGATTTAGCTGTTCAGGTTCATGAAGCTAATGGATTACCCCATTATTACAATCCAAAATGATCTTCACGGGGCTTCCCTGGTGGCGCAGTGGTTGAGAGTCCGCCTGTTGGGGTGATAACGATGTGTTAATCAATGTAGGATCATCAATTGTATCGAGTACCACTCTGGCGGGGGGTACGGATGATGGGGGATCTGTGCATGTGTGGAGCAGGGGGTATACAGGAAATCTCTGTATCTTCCTCTCAATTTTGCTGTGAACCTAAAACTGCTCTAAAAAATTAAACCTTAAAAATAAACATTATTTGAGTTGGGGGTTTTTGAGCACAAGCCACCTGTTCTCCTTGCTTGGTCCTGCAATAAACCTTTCCCTGCTCCCCAAAAAAAAAAAAAAAAAAAAAAAAAAATGATCTTCACATTATAATGAAACAATAAAAAATCAAAAAGGGGCTTCCCTGGTGGCGCAGTGGTTGAGAGTCCGCCTGCCAATGCAGGGGACATAGGTTTGTGCCCCGGTCTGGGAGGAACCCACATGCCGTGGAGCGGCTGGGCCTGTGAGCCATGGCTGCTGAGCCTGCACGTCCGGAGCCTGTGCTCCGCAACAGGAGAGGCCACAACAGTGAGAGGCCCGTGTACTGCAAAAAAAAAAAAAAAAAAAAAAAATCTTAAAATTATAAAAAAAAAAAAAAAAAAAAAAAAATCAAAGAGAGAGAATCCTAAAAGCAGCAAGAGAAAAAAAGATTGTAACCTACACAGAAACCCATATTAGTCTATCAGCAGGATCTTTACAGGCCAGGAGAGAGTAGGATGGTATATTCAAAGTGCTGAAAGAAAAAATATTGCCAACCAGGAGCACTCTATCTAGCAAAGTTATCCTTCAGAAATGAAGACAAAATAAAGATTTTCCCAGATAAACAAAAGCTGAGGAAATTCATGATCACTAGACCTGCCTTACAAGAAACGCTGAAAGGAGTTCTTCAAGCTGAAATGAAAAAACATTAATAAGTAACAGAAAACATATGAAAATATACAACACACTAATCGAGATAAATAATAAAATTCAGAAAACTCTAATACTGTAATATGATGGTGTGTTAACAATTGTAGTATAAAGGTTAAGGACAAGAGTATTAAAAATAACTACCGTAACTTGTTAATGAATATGCAATCTAAAAAGAGGTAAATTGTGACATTAAAAACTTAAAAGGCAGGGGGAGTAAAAAGGTAGAGTTTTTGTATGCAAGCAAAGTTGCTTTCAGCATAAAACAGACTGTTCTAGCCACAAGATGTTTTGTGTAAGCCTCATGGTAACCACAAAGCAAAAACCTATAGTAGATTGGCAAAAGAAAAAGAGGGGAATCAGAGCACATCATCATGGAAAATCACCAGTTCACAAAGGAGACAGTAAGAGAGGAAAAAAGGAGCAAAGGAACTGTAAAACAGCCAGGAAATAGTTAATAAGAAGGCATCAGTAAATCTTTACCTATCAATAATTACTCTAAATGTAAATGGATTGAGTTCTTCATTCAAAAATAGAGAGTGGCTAGATGAATTAAAAACAAGACCCATCTATATACTGCCTACAAGAGATTCAGTTCAGCTTTAAGGGCACAGGTCCAAAGTGGAAACTGAAAGAGAGCAGGGGTAGCTATACTTACATCAGGCAAAATAAGACTTTCATGTTGCTCTTCCTTTTCTAACTTCTTGAAATAGAAGCATGTCTCACAGGTTTTCATATTTTCCCAATGCATGCATTCTTCTTTTTATTTTTGCATTCTTAAATGTTATAAATTGTCCACTAGATACTGATGTAGCTTTAGCATACAAGTTTTGATATGTGTGGTATTTTCACAATTATTTAATTCAAAATACGTTTAAGTTTTTATCTTTTCTTCTTTCAATTCATATGTTATTTATAAGTACATTTTAAAATTCCTAAATATATGGGGACATTTTAGTTATCTTATTGTTAATTACTTCTGTTTTCCACAGATATGTCTTTTAGAAACCATATATTGTTCTGTTAGACCATTTAGTTCATTTATATCCAGTGTAATCTAAAGTATGTTGAGATTTGTTTTCATTGTTTTATTGTAGTACATTGTATTCTGTCATTGCTTTCTTTCTCTTTCCTATCTTGTCTTCTTTATTGACTTAGTATTTTTTTCATCATTCCACTTCTCCTGCTAAAATTTGGAAATTATATACTATGTATTCTTTTGGTAGTTACCCTAGAAATTATAACATATATACTTACTATAGGAAAGTCTAAAGTTAATCAAAACCCTTATCCTCCTTCCAGATAATATAAGAATTTTGGAACATGTTAACACCACTTATTTCCCTTTCCCAACTTATATATTATTGTTGCCAGATTTTAAAGTCTGCTTTGTAATGTTTTGGTTTCACCTTACTAATTGTTTTATGTAATTACAGTTCATTTATATTAGCCCATATATTTACCACTTTCTTTATTCTGAATTTCTTCTTCTATCTCAGACATTCCAGCTGGGACTACTTTCCTTGTATCTAAATTAGATCTTTCAGAATTTCCTTTAGTGAAGATATGCTGGTGATAAAATCTCAACTTCTGTGTATCTGTGAAATATATTTATTTTATGTACATATTTGTATGATATTTTTGCTGGGTATAGAATTCTAAGTTGACTCTTGTTTTCTTCCAGAAAATTAAAAACAACAATCTGTTAACCTCTGGCCTCTATTGCTTCTGTTGAGAAGTTATCTGTCCACAGTCCTTTGAAAGTAATCTCTTTTCCTGTGGCTGCTATTAAAATGTTCTCTTTGTTTTTCTATAATTTCATTGTGATGTGTATAGGTATAGGTTTCATTTTATTTGTTGTATTTTGTGCCTTCTGAAAGTGTGGCTTGGCTTTGGTTCTAGAAAATTGCCAGGTGTCAACTCTTCAAATATGGCCTGTGGCAATCTCTACCTCCTGCCTAATGGAGAAACTGGTGCCAGACTTAACTTCCCACCAGAAACAACTAGAAAACTGGACAAAATATTTGAAACAATTGCTTTTCTGATCCATGAGAGACAAGAAAAACAAGATGAAATCTAGACTCACCTTGGATTTCTGCCTAAAGGCACTTTAAGGACCATAGTCCACAGAAGGGAGATTTCAGCCACTACCCAGTGATCCCTCTCAGTTGAGGAGAACAGAGATCAGAGTTTGATGCCTGAAACTGAAATTTGCAGGGCAGAGAACCAGAAAAGATGGCATTACACAGAGAAAGAGATCTAGAAATCTGCATAGTGGTCCTCTTGAATGTGTTTCTAAAATCCAAGTCATGATGTATTAGAGTGAAATTCCTCCAAGAGGCCAGGCAAACAATGAGTGGTGAGCTGTAAGCTGGAAAACGTCAAGAGCTCACAGGGCTAGGAAATATATTATAGTTACACCCAAGTACTGTGGACAATTCTTGTTGAATACACAGGGCATGCAGTAAAGATTCCAGAATCACTTCACCTTAGAACTAAACCAGTCCAGAATTAAAAGTATTCTAAATTCACCTTGGCAAGACTTAAAACCCAGCCTCAAAATAATGAAGCTGTCCTCAAGTAATCTAACTGCCTGCCAGACAAGTCCAACACTTTTAATACTAGATAAGCAAAAATAGTTTTCATAACCAAGAAAACTCAGTGCGTAGAAACCCACCCAGAAGTGACAGAGGTGATGCAATCAATAAGCAAGAAATTTAAATCAGCAATTATAAATATGTTCAGTGATTTAAAGTAACACATAAAAATGACAAGGAGAGAAATGGAACCAAATGGAAACTTGGGGATGAAAATTATAATATCAGAAAATTTAAAATTTACTGGATGAGATTAACAGCAAATTATACACTGCAGAAGAAAAGATCAGAGACCTTAAAGACAGGAAAAAAAAAAAAACCTATCCAAAAATGGATGCATAGAGAGAAAAAAAGAAGAAAATAATGAGCATTAAACCTCAGTGACTTGAAAGACAATATCAAGCAGTATAAAGATGAGTGGGGGTGGGGTAGGAGTAGAGATATTTTAAGAAATAAGGCTTCCCTGTTGGTGCGGTGTTAAGAATCCGCCTGCCAATTCAGGGGACAGGGGTTCGAGCCCTGGTCGGGGAAGATCCCACATGCCTCCAACCAACAAAGCCCGTGCACCACAACTACTGAGCCTGTGCTCTAGAGCCCACGAGCCACAACTACTGAGCCTGCATGCCACAACTACTGAAGCCCCAGCACCTAGAGCCCATGCTCCACAATAAGAGAAGCTACTGCAGTAAGAAGTCTGCACACCACAAGGAAGAGTAGCCCCTGCTTGCTGCAACTAGAGAAAGCCCAGGCGCAGCAACGAAGACCCAATGCAGCCAAAAAATAAATTTAAAAAATAAATAAATTTTTTTTAAAAATGCCAAAATTTTCCCAAATTTGATGAAAACCCTTTATATCAGTTATCTACTCTTGCCTAACACCTTACTCTAAAACTTAGTGGCTGAGAGCAACAGACATTTATTATCTCAGTTTCTGTGGGTCAGGGATGCCTGGCTCAGGGTCTCTCATGGAGCTGCCATCAGGGTGTTGGCCGAAGCTGTAGTTATCTCAAGGCTCCACCAGGGGAGGATTCGATCCCAAGCTCACTCTATAGCTGGCAGGCCTCAGATCTTCACTGCTGTTGGCAGGACACATCAGTTCCTTGCCTTGTGGGCGTCTTCATAGATCAACTCAGAACATGACACCTTACCTCCTTCAGAGTGAGGGCTGAGAGAGAGAGAGAGAGGTGTACAGAGAGAAGGAGGTAGGGGGAAAACAAAGGTCCTGGTCTTTTTTTTAACCTGATCTTAACAGTGACAGCCCATCACTCTAACATTTTTCCATTAATTAGAAGTGAGTTGTTGGGTATAGTCCCCTTGAGTGTAGGGGTCTGAATACCAGGGGGTAGGGAAATTATGGGTCATCACACCACTACATCACACCAATACATAAAAATAATTTGAAATGAATCATGGTCTAAACATAAAAGGAAAACAAAAACTTCTAGAAAAAATGTGAAGAAAATTTACAATAAGCAAAAATTTCTTACGTAGGACACAAGAACAAATCATAAAAGAAAAAATTGATAAATTGGACTACATCAAATTAAAAAACTTCTACTATTCAAAAGCCACCATTAAGAAAATGGAAACAAAACTATGCAAAAAGATTTGCAATTAGTATATTCGACAAAGGACTTGTATTCAGATTATTTAAAAAAAAAAGTCTTACAACTCAATAACAACAACAGTTTGGTAGCTTACTACAAAGTGAAATGAGTACTTACCATATGACTGTGCAATTTTACTCATAGGTGTTTACCCAAGAGAAATGAAAATATATATTCACACGCAAAACTCATGCACAAATATTTGTAGTTGCTTTATTTATAATACCCAAAAATGGGAAACAACCCAAATGTCCACCCACAGGTGCATGGATAAACACTCAGCAATAAAAAGAAACAAACTACTGACACATACAGCAAACATGGATGAATCTCAAAAATGAGATGAAACAAAAGCCAGACAAAGAAGAGTGCATACTGTGTCATCTCATTTATATGAAATTCTAGAAAAGACGATTCTAATCCATGATGACAAAACAGCTTGGTGGCTGTCTAGGGCTTGGGTTGGGCTTGACGGAAGTGACTACAAAGGGTCATGAGGGATCATGTTGGGGTGATGGGTGTATTCTATATCTTAACTGTGATTGTAGTTACGTGGGTGTATGCATTTGTCCAACCTCACCAAGCTCTACACTCATGGTGGCTGCATTTTATTTTCCATAATTATACCTCAATAAGGTTGATTTTAAAACAAAAAACTGCCTTTACTCAATTCTCTCTCACCCATCCTTCAGGGACCCTGTTGTAAGGTGTATTAAACTTTTACATTACATTCTTACCTTCTTTATCTCCATCTTTTTCTTTCACTGTGCTATATTCAGACAGTTTCTTCAAATCTATCTTATATTCCATAAGTTCTCTTGTTATATGTTCAATCTGCTTGCTGTATGTGCCCACTGGGTTTTTATCTTAAGGTATTTTTTTATGTCCAGGAATTCTATTGAGCTCTTTTTTAAGTCCACTATTTTACATTTGTAAAGCCTCATGTCCTTTGCTGATATTTTCAAGTTTGTCATGCTTTTCTTTTAAAGTGGTAAACATTATTTGAAAGTCTGCATCTGATGATTCCAACATCTGTCATCAGACAGGCCTGTTTCTGCTGGTTTCCGTGCGTGTTGTCTGGTTTCTCTATCTGCTTGTTAGTAACTGCCCTGGAAAATTTTTGTAATGAGACTTTCACAGAGAGGCTTTGCCTTTGCTTCTTCTGGGTTCCTGGAAGCTCTACCAGTTCTGAGCACCTCAACCAAGGGGCGGATTTCTGTCCTACTCTAGGTATTGGTTCTTTGAGGTAAATCTGTAAGATGGCTAGTCTGTGGCCACAACTTCTCAGGAATGTTTCTTTTTCCTTTTCTTTTCCTGCTTTGCTCATGCCCCAAATAGCTTCTTTGTAGTCCTATGACTAAGGGGAGGGGCATGGATTCAGATATGGTTCACCTTTATCCCGAGGGGATACCTCTTCAGGTCCCAGATCAATGTTGGAGAGGATCTCTGTAAAGCACCCCTTTCTCTGAGTGATAATAGAACCAGATCCTAAATGTGGGGTATTGTAAATGCCTTCCAGGGCATAAGAAGCATTGGTGACCCAATATTCTACTTATTTTTCTCATTACAAACTTTCATTCAAAAATTGTCTTGGGACTTTTTGCTGTGCTATATTTTCATCTCGTTAATGCTTTTCAGGTGTTGTAGAGTTTTTAATGGGTTGATTCATCTGAATAACCTAGTGTACCTTTACTGGATCCACACATACACTCTAAAAATTTCCCACCTCATTTGGCATAGTAATGGACATATCTTGTTGAAAACTAGGCTTTAGATAACTTTTGTCTTACACAGAATTTACACGTGTCTGTGGTCAGTTACAGATCATAGAAGTTGAAATGGACAAAATAAATCAATCAGGACGTTTACAGGAAATTAATATTAGGATCATTAGAACAGTGTTGTACTTACACAACATATTACTTGTAATTAATAAACATTAGCAGTTGATGTTAGTATTATTTCTTAATTAAAAGAAATATGTTGTATATCTCTGTGTTTTAACCATATTACCTTGAGTGAGATATATAGGGAGGCCAGACGCAGATCAAGAGACAGACACCGGAAAGAGTTTTACAACTTCTTATACTCACAGTTCTCTGGGGTGAACACAGCACACCACACAGGGCCACACGGGGGAAGCACCAGGGTCAGTCACAGGGCAGAAGGAGTCAGGGATGGGGGGGAACAGTGGGCAAGAGCCTTTATTGTGATTTCTGCTAGAAGGAGTGAGGCAAGGTAAGTAGGCTTAGGACTGGCTAATTTGATGATTGCAGTGGGCTCGGAAGCATAGGGGCTGTCCGTGGTCATCTGATATCTGTCCCTGGGGTGGTTAAGGCAGGTGTACAGTGGCCCAGAGTGTGAGAGCCCAATAAGGGAAGTGGTTGTGGTGTGAATTTAATCGGCTGCTCATGAAGGGAAACTGATGGGCCTCTAGCTGGGGCCTCAAAACTAAGTCAAGAAAACATTTTAAAACAACTATTTTATGTTTCAAAGCAACTAATAATGTAGAGTCCTAAGCCTGGGATGTAAGGACAGTTATTCTTTGTTTGTTTGTTTGTTTTCTTTTTATAGTTTTTATTTGATATTGGAGCATAGTTGATTTACTATGTTGTGTTAGTTTCAGGTGTACAGCAAAGTGACTCAGTTATACATATACATGTATCTATTCTTTTTCAAATTCTTTTCCCATTTAGGTACAGAATATCGACCAGCACTCCCTGTGCTATACAGTATGTCCTTGTTGATTACCTGTTTTAAATATAGCAGTGTGTACATGTCGATCCCAAACTCCCAATCTATCCCTTCCTCCCACCTTCCCCCACCCCATACCCATAAGTTCGTTCTCTAAGTCTGTGAGTCTGTTTCTGTTTTGTATATAAGCTCATTTGTATCATTTTTTAAAGATTCCATATATAAGCAATATCATATGATATTTGTCTTTCTCTGTCTGACTGACTTCACTTAGTATGTGAAGGACAATTATTTTAATGGGGCAGAAGTGCCTAAATTTGATTTCCTTGTATCACAGTGTTGAAATGAGAGATGAAAAAGTGTGTGTCATTATTGGCTGAAATCTTAAAATGTCTTGAAAAATGTAGCATAATTTGTAACTATGCATCTTGCTTAGTGAGGGCCTGCCCAGCTGAGGATGTCCTGTAAAGATGTAACATCTCATTTTCTAGCATAATAGCTTTCTCATCAGTCAGTATGCTTTGGTGTTTAGAAACTGTAAATCTACTCAGAGAAAGTTTCTGTCACTTGGCACATATTTTGCATCAAGTTTAAGAGAAAGGCAGTGTCACCACTTTGGATCCTACTACATTTGATTTTTCCACAGTTCTCAGGAAAAAAAAGTAATGAGTAAATCAGTTTGGTTTAATATTATCTTTGTATTAAAAATTACATGTAGATTATTTAAGTGATGTATGTTAATCTGCAAGAAGCACATTAATATTTTATATACTTTATTATATTAGTAAACTTATCTGAAAATATCCAAATTGGCTCTGATTCAGGGTTTTCGTATACCTTTAAAAGTGTCAGCAAGATTGCTAGCATCTTAGCTATCTGTCCTTTCATTCTGTTATTAAGATCAAAATTACACCATGCAGTTTAAAACAGCTAATACTTCAGTTTGCAGATTTATGCGAGTACTTCTGGAAACAAAGCAGATACCAAAAAACTCCCTTTTTATGTCACAAACATTTCAGTGACTGACCACTCTTTTCTAAGCATTCTGCTAGATGCTAGAAACACAAAGATGAATAAGACAAGACCCTGCCCTTAAGAAGTTACTCTATCACATTACCCACTTCTGTTTCTCTTCATAGCACTCATCACTAACAATAATCACATTTTATATTTCTTTACATTTTAAAATTTTTTCTCCTCCAGGAGAATATCAGCTCTATAAACTAACTTGTCACCTGTGCTCTCCACTGTATCCTTAGACTCTAAAAGAATGTCCACCCTTAATAGGTACTCAGAACATACTTGTTGAATGAAACCTAGTGAGTTTTTTCAATTATTGTTTCTTTTCTAGGCCAAACTCTCCTTCCAATTTTGATCCTTTCTGCAGAATTTTAATTTTTGAAATGCATTTGAACTTTGTGAAACACGATGAAGTATAATGTGCCCCCACTGTTCAAGAGACTGCATCTCCAAGAAGCTTGAATTCCCATAATTATACCACTGCCTTACAGTGAAACTTTTTTCCCATCTTGTAAACTTTTAAAAATGTTATTCATTCTAAGAATTACTGGGAAGACGTAGATGATAAAGGAATACATAGTTCAGGATGTAGGCACTAGGATTGAGTGAACTAACTTTTAAGAATTAGTACTGTTCATAATCAAGATCATACTTCCAGAGGAGAAAATATTACACAAAGCAATGTGGCAAGGATTATTTATCCAATCACGCTTGAACTCATGTTTGAACTTCTGTTCTAAAATCTAAATAAGTACACACTGGTCATATATTACAGACCTCTGTGAACTGTGCGTGTATGTCCACAGGCACCACCAGCAGTTATTGGCACATAGTATTTTTTTGAATGCATATGTATATATGAGTATAAATACTTATGTAAACATAAAATCCATAGCATAGTGTTGGGCATTTGATAAGTATTCTTTAAATGTTTATAGGTGATTGATTTGAGAATTATTGAAATATGATTTTTTAAGAGAGTTTTTGCTAGCCAACAGTACAAGACCAAAGAAGAATCCCTTCAGCCTGAATTCTGGGGTATAATGTCAGCTTTATGAGTAAGCAGAGTAGGTAGCCCTATATATGACTGGTCTACAGGAGTTTGCTAGAATGAGTCCTGTGCCACAAACTCTCATCAGTCCTGCTGCCTGTCATCGCGCCATCGTAATGTAATTCTTTTGAACATTGGAAGTTATTTGTTTTTCATGGGGTTTTTGGTGGTGTTTTTAGCTAAAATTCAGATACTATGGAAGTAGCCCCATAGGTTCCAATAGTTGGCATCTAGAAAACAGTTTGGATACGGTCCACAGAGTGACTTAGAAGAGCCATCTGCCTTGGCTCCTTTCTCCGTACCTCCTTTCCTTTACCTCCAGTCAGTCCTTGAGGCTGATCCTGCCTTCTTAATAGTTTTCAAGTCCGTTTGCCTTTACTCACTACTCCTACCTTAGTTCAGGCCATTCTTATCTCCTACCTGGATTACTGCAACAGCTTTCTGATTGGTTTCTGGAACCTCGAGCTTGTCTTCCCTCTAATCCATTTTCCATACTATGTCAGAGCTACCTTTTAGATTATAAATCTTGTTAATTCATTCCACTCTCCCACCCTTCCGACCCCCAATTAGGAAGAAATTGGCCACAGGGACTTTCTGACCTAGCCCTTACATGTGTTCTAATCTCATTTCTTATCACTTTCCACTTTTTATTACTCTCTTCTACTTAAGAAAATTTTAGAGAAGTCCGCATCACCTTAAGGACCACTTATTATAATAAGAAATTAATATTACCAGTTTTAAAGATCAAAATTATATCCAAAGCACCTAGTCCTTTAAAAATAGCTGCTAGGTGATAAACGAGCCACTCACTTCTCTTTGTTAAACCACAGGGCAGTGGTGGGAAGTGGGGGAGTGAAATGCTGTAATAACTGCTTTGCTGTTATCCAGCAAGGAATCGTACCTTTTAAAAGACAATAGCAGTGAGCACAGCACAAAAACCCCCATCCTTATGGAGCTTTTATTCTAATACGGGAGGCAGACAGTCGACAGGAGAAATTAAGTATATAATGCAATAGATATAATTAAGTGCAAAAGAGAAAAATAGAGTGGAAAAGAGAATGGGCAGTGTATATATTTTTAGAGGGAGTGCAGTTTTAGAAAGGGCCAGCAGGGATAACCGTTCTCAACTCTCCTGACCCTCTTTCTTTTCTTCCAAACAAGCCCTGGTTAAATCCAACTCCTTGCCCTCTCTGTACTTTCACCCATTCAGCTCAAGGTGGCCAGAGTAAAACACAGCCACGCTGCTGCTGTCACTCTAAATTCACAATTTCAAATGGGCCCTTATCCTGCCAGGCAATCAGTCTGTATACTCCTTGGTGACTGTTTCATTCCCTCATGTCTTTCCTCAAACCTTTTACATCTCCTCCCCTACCGCCACTTTCATGTGATAACTTCAGTTCCTACTTCACAGAGAAAAGAGAAGCGATCAGAAGAGAACTTCCACAGTTCCCATCATTGTACTTGTATTCCTATATGCATCTTTCCCCACATACCCTACTGTAACAATAGATAAACTGTCCCTGCTCCAGTATGAGGCCAGACTCTTCATTTATCTCATAGATTCCATCTCCGCTTTGCTATATTACCTCCTCGTCGATTCGCAACTGAAAACAATTTTCCGTAAAAGTAGAACGCCTAACATAGCAACATGAAGTGGTTATCTGCCCTAAGAGAGCAATAAATAGAAAGAATCGACGGAATAACCAATTTAAAAGAAAACAACCAACCTTCTAAGGAACATTCCTACTTAAATTAAATCTTGGTGTATAGATTTATATAGACTTTCCACAGTGCTGGTGCCCCGGGTCAGATATGCTCATCAGATTACACTAGGTAACAAGGTCTTGCCCGGACTAGCCACACAGTTTATATCTTAACTCCAGGAGTATGCTTGAATCCAGTGGATCTAACTAGTTTTCTCAGTTTCAAAGCTGACCCCCTTTTCTGTCCAGCCTTTAAAAACCAAGTGTTGGTAAACAGCCTTCCAAATCCTAAACAAGTTAAAACTACCAAATTTCCAGTAATTTAGTGATTTTCTTTTACCTCTTAGATAAAAGGAAAAAATGGAAATAGAATATTTCCTCCAAAATCAAGAGAATAATACCATTACTTGATACCAAACATCAGTAGGATATTGTTTTTCTAATATTATGCAGTATTCTTAAAAATAGCCATTTAACATCAGCATGAAAGTGAGCAAACGTCACCATGCCATCAGAGACACTATGTTCTAGTTGGGGAGTCAGACTATAAAGATGTGTACTAACAACAGAGGTTTACTCTGCTACTTCATTTTTAACAATTTTATCTCTACTTTTAGTGAACTAGTTATTTTTTTTACCACTTCTGTCAATTTGAATTTATACCAAACTCAATTTGTATGTCATTACTACAAACTTACACTGTTATCAAAGCTTATTAAGTAGTTTCAGAATTACTATGAACTTTTCAAATCATCCATTTAGCACATAACTGAAGGCATTATGTTCATTTTATTTCCAGTTTATACAGAATCCTAGAGGATTGTGTATGCCTTCCCAAAATAGTCTCCATCTTTTATACATAACTCTTAATTTGACTTTTAAATATTGAAAAACATAAGCATAGAATCATGTATTTACCAATGGCCTTAAACAAGGAACTACTGAAGTATCAGTTTTAAAGATGTAAAAATTTTCTCCTAAACATGAGTGACTGACTTAAGATCTTAGTGTAGGAGTCAGTTGGGTATATAAAAATCTAACACAATAGGTTAAAGTCCAAGGTCTGCACCACAAATGTGTGATTATCTATAAATCAATTTTCTCAATTCTCAATTTTATCATATATAAGGATAAAAACTACCTTAGTTTGCTGGGGTTATTTATGAAATGGTGTAAATATCAAAGCATCTGCTTAACTGTAAAGCATCATGCAAATATATATATATTATTATTAGAATTAGACATATTCTATACTTAGATTTTTTTGGTTTGTTTTTTAATTGCCTACTGTCCTCAAATTGCTAGTTCTTGACTCTCCTTGAGATATTATCGACATCCTTTTCAATTCTTATCATGATCTTTTCCTTTCAAGTTTAAATGAACAGTGTTGTTACTGTTTTTCCTTCTGCTGTTCCAGTTCAGGGTAACACAATTTTTAATAAATTCACAATAACAATATAGGGA
>NW_006784763.1:458525-464809 GCF_000442215.2 Lipotes vexillifer | reverse complement strand
GGGAAAGAATCCTTCGTTGAATGCTCTTATTAAAAACAAGAAAATAGAACTAGATTTTTCCAGCTGTCACCTCTCCTTTTGTGGCAATGTGGTATGATCTTTCTTCCACTGTTTTTATTAAATTTAAAAGAGCCTATGTCCTGTGACATTTTTGGTAGATTGAGGAAGATGACTTAAAATGGTGATCAAAAATAAGTAGGTCATTTATTACATGCTTTGAATGTTTAGATTTAGTTATATTCTTTAGACATCTTTTTAAAAGGAATAATTATGCTTAAATAATTGCTTAATTAATAAATAAGCATAAATAAATATTTATGCTTAAATAATTATGTTAAATATTTCTTGGTTATATAATTTTTATAAAATTATTAAAATGTGAGAAAATATTTTCTAAAATATATAAAAGGTTTAATTGTATATATTCAGGATTTTGCATGGGAAAAATCCAGTTTTCATAGGGTATAGTTAACCTTTGCTTAATATGCGTTACGTTGGTTGTTTAAGCCATGGGATTGAAAATGGAGATACATTCCAATATAGTAAGAAAACTTTTGGCATGTCTCTACTACGTCACTAAAATTGTGTTAGCATGCTCTGACATGTCAAAACTAAAATGTTGTCTTTCAAAGTAGAAAATATTTTCACAAGATTTTGCATTAAGATTATTTCCTTTCATGAAAAGATTATATATTTAATAATGTTGAGAAACAATATAATATTTTTAGTACATAAGGAGGCAGCACAGTATTATAGATAAAGAGCACTATCTCAGGAGTCAGTCAAACCTGAATTTGAATCCCCCAAAAGCCCAACCCTATAAACCCCATGTGTTACTACAGGCTTTATTTATATGGTAACAAATTTAAGGTATTAACTTTAACTTTATGCCCGGTGTGTAAAATATTTAGGAAGCAAACACTGGGCTTGGGGAAAACCTTTATAAATACTAAGAGATTATTGTATTCAAAGTAAACCATGATATAATGCATGAGACCTGTGTATGAGAAGCATACATGCTTATTTTGTTTTTAATTGTACAAAAACATTGCTAGTTCTAGAAAGCACTAGATTTTATATAGGATTTATATATATGAATTGTATCTCCTTCCTTTTTGGAGACATAAGTAACACTGAGGACTCTATATGAAATCAAGTCAAAATTCTTTTTGCAATAAAAAAAGTAGCTACTAAAGTATTTTCACTGACACATCTCTCCTATTGGTCATAATACAGAATTACATGGCAGCCACAATAAATTTATATTTTTGAAGTAGAAAATTAAAATTTATACTTATTCCAATGAAAAAAATATGAATATGATGATCTACGCTAGACATATTTACGACAGCATCCTTATTGGGCATTAGCAGTTTGATGTATGCTGTGTTGTACCAATAGTGCACCAACTAACTGCTAGATGGTACTTCTCTGTCTCTGGGGAAGGAGTCATTTGCTCTCCATAGAAATGGTTTTGTTTTTAGAATGATTCAATGATGCAATCCCACGTCTTCAACCCAATTAGGTCTTTTATTAATAATAAATTGCAAAATAAACACAGAGCAATACATTAAAAATGCAGATGGCTAATTTTATGCATTTGACTCTCCCAGTAAGGATTTCTCTGTATGTACCATGAATTTATGCATTCTACCATTCATGTAAAAAGTGTTTAATAGCTATAAAAAATGAGCTTTTTCATGGTAGGTCCCAGTATCCTGCCTCCCAACGTATTATTATTACACCATATTAAGCATCAAAGCCTTCTTCCTGAAAATCTGCCCTTTAAAAACAGTGCTAGTCTGTCTCACCAAATCTTGAAAACACTTGGCTGTTCTTCTCTGTCATCTCTACTTCATAGCAATTAAATTCTTATAAACTGGCTGTTATCTTGTTTGCTGTGTGTCTACCTATTTACTACAGTTAGGAGTATATTAGAGACTAAATCAAATACTAAATACAAGGATAGCCACAAAACACTTAGGATGCTAGAGTCCTCCCTGGACTAGTTTTGCTGGCTTTGGAAACCTCTGCTCCTTCCAACAACTGACAATTAAATATGATTACCAGGTACCTGTGATTTCTTAAGATCTACCCATAAGCAAGTATAGCCATAGTTAAATGTAACACAAAATAATTAAATAAAATAATTTTCCTACAGAAGGAAGTATTTTATCTTAGTATCGAAAAGCTTAATGTAAGAAACTTTTTAAAGATTTGAGCTCCTCTGTGGTATCTTCTTTCAGTTTGAAGTTTGTTTTAATTTGTAAAATTGTATTAATTCATCTCTAATTATTTCTTCTTAGTTACTCTTTTAGCTTGAAATGTATACAACACAGAAAATTTTGAGCTTCCAAGAGGAAAGCATTTTAAAGCTTACATATTAACATATAACATCTATAAATGTAATATAGCTATACTAATCTTACTTGAATGAGAAACTATTGTTATTTTTATAGATTAAATTTTAAAACTTCTTATGGGAAAAAAATGAGATGAGATTTGCCCTACCAGATATCAAAATATAGAAAGCTGTATGGTGGTATTGGCACAGGAATAGATAATTTGAACAGAACACGGAAAAACAAACCATGTAAAATTGGAAATTTTGTTCATTATAATATGGCATTTCAAATCAATGGTGAAAAGATGATGTTGGAAAATTTTTAACTCATTTAGTGCACTCTTTATTCACTATACAAAGTAAATTACAGATGGATTAAAAAGCTAAATTTTAAAAAAGTGTTAAAAGAAATAAGATTAATTTTATTATCCTAGAATGGATAAGTCTTTCTAATCAAAACACAAATCCAGAATGCAAAGATTGATTAATTTATTTCACCATAAAAATTAAAATTCGGTATGAAGAAAGATGCTAAACAAAGATAAAAGACAGGGGCTTCCCGGATGGCTCAGTGGTTGAGAATCTGCCTGCCAATGCAGGGGACACGGGTTCAAGCCCTGGTCTGGGAAGATCCCACATGCCGTGGAGCAACTGGGCCCTTGAGCCACAACTACTGAGCCTGTGCGTCTGGAGCAAGAGAAGCTGCGATAGTGAGAGGCCCGCGCACCGTGATGAAGAGTGGCCCCCACTTGCCGCAACCAGAGAAAGCCCTCGCTCAGAAACAAAGACCCAACACAGCCAAAAATAAATTAATTAATTAATTAATTTAAAAGAAAAAGAAAAATGACAAAAGATAAAACAAAAGATTAATATGCAGAATCCATGGAGTTCCATAATTAAGGAAAAGAGTAACAACCCAATAGGTGGACAAAGTATGTGAACAGGTAGCTCACAAAAGCAGATATACAAAGCTCCTTTAAACATATTAAACCGAATTCAGCCACACTATTATACACTAAAGAAATGCAAATTTAAACAATTTTGCCAAGCAATTTGGCAAAAATGTAAAAGATGGTTAACATGCAGCATCTGCAAATATATGAGGAAACAGGAATGGGGTATACAGTATTGGTGGAAATGTAAAATAGCAAATCCTTTGTATAAGGTAATGTAACAGTAGCTAAAAAAATTTAAACTATGCATATCCATTTGCAATACCTGGTATCAGAATCTGTCCTGCAGAAATGCTTGCATGTGTGTAAACGTGCAATAACATACTTGTCCCTGCCATTGGTCAGGCCTTTTCATATCTTTAACCATGGCTGTCAAAGTAGCCTGGATCACCCTGGTTTCCACCATCATTTTTTTTTTCCACTCTATTCCATCTTTCACACTGCTCTCAGAATTACTTTCCTAAAAAGCAAATACAGTCCTGGCCCTGCCTACTTAAAAATTTCTGTTTTACTGTTGCCTATAGGTTTTTTACGATCTTTCCTCCCCCTGTTATCAGCAATCTGCCTGTCCCTACTTCATGAAGGGTATGTTCCAGCCACACTGAACAGCCGCCCCAATAAACCAGACATTGGTAAGGGCCAGCCCTTTTACCACTCCTAGTCGTCACTCCATTCACTCCTCACATATTTACGGAGTGGTGGTGCTATTCTTTAAGTACTAAGGATAACAGCAAAGCCTTTTTAAGATATTAGAGTATTGATGGGAAAGTGGAAATTATCGAACAAATAAATGTATACATATAAAATCGGATAATAAGTATCATGCAGAAAATTAAAATAAGCCAATGTGATAATGGATGGGTGAATACCTGAGACTGGTGGACGAGGAAGATCCTGTGAGGAAATAAACCTTAAGATCTAATGATGAAAAGGATCCTATCATTTATTTATTTATTTATTTTTGCGGTACGCGGGCATCTCTGTTGTAGCCTCTCCCGTTGCGGAGCACAGACTCCGGAGGCGCAGGCTCAGCGGCCATGGCTCACGGGCCCAGCCGCTCCGCGGCATGTGGGATCTTCCCGGACCGAGGCACGAACCCGTGTCCCCTGCATCGGTAGGCGGACTCTCAACCACTGCGCCACCAGGGAAGACCCGGATCCTATCATTTAAATGTCAGGGGAAAGAGCTTTTCAAGCAGAGAGAACAGCTAGTGCAATGACCCCAGGGCAGGAATACACTAGATGATTGAAGTAAAAGAAATAGTATGCTAAATGAAGGCAGTAGTGTAAGATTTAGGCAATGTATTATATAAAGTAATGCCAGCCACCACAGCAAACAATCTCAGGGGCTTAACACAACAAAGGTTTATTTCTTGCTCCTATTACGTGTCTAAGGTGGTTTGGCAGGAAGGCTCTGCTGGTAGAGGTTACATTATCTTGAACACATGGTCTTCTAAGATCACTGGAGCAGGGACAGAGAGGAATGGAAGAACACTGGGTTTTAACTAACTCAGCTCTGAAGTGATGCACATCACTTCCTTTTACTTTCATTGGCCAAACTAGGCATATGGACCCAATCTAACTGCATAGGAGCCTGGGAAGTATAAATGGAGCACGTGGCATGTTTGGTGAACAGTCTCTGCTGCAGACAGGAACCTGATCTTGTAGGGTTTCATTAGCCAGGCTAAAGAATTTTACGTGTGAATGAAGGCCAGTGGACAGTTTTGAAAGAAGTCATCTGATCTGATTTTTTTTTTAAAGCTCACTGTCTCCTTTGTGGAAAGTGGAAGTGAGTAAAAAGCTGAGGAGGGACTTAGAAGGCTATCACAAGAGTGTTAATAAGAGATAGTGGTGGCTTAAACTAAGAAGAAAGAGAAAGGTGGATTCATTGGGAATCTTTATTTTTAGAGGTAATAGAAGGTGCTGATGGACTTGATGTAGAGTATGAAGGAAAAGAAAGGAATCAAGGATGACTCTAGGGGTAAGTGGTACATGCTGTTTCTTTCTAGGGATGTTCTTTCCCAACTCCCCACCTGAAAAAATTTTCTTCCTTCCAGGTACCCAACTCAAATATCTTTTTTTCTATAAAGCATTCTTTATACCTCTGACAGAATGCATCTTTCCTTTTCCTATACTCCCATACCATTCTGCTCATTCTTCTTTATGACGTTTACTGAACTGTAGCATAACTACTATCATTTACCATCCATCTCTTCTACAAAACCATGAGCTAACATCTTGCTGTTCAATAAAATTGTATTGAATAAATGAATGAATGAATATACAATGGGTAATATTTTCTTCTCTTGCCCAGTGACAGGACAATTCATATAAATTTATATGAATTATACAGCATTTGAGCCTAAGGAATTCTCTTCAGTCTCTAAAACATTATTCTTGGCTGTATATCTGTAATGTTTGGCTGCCATAACTGCTTTTCTACAATTTTTTTTTTTAGTTTTTTTTTTTTTATTAAATTAACAGAATGAGAGGCAGCTGCAGGTACTGGCAGATCACAAAATGCATAATTACTAAAAGTAACTGAAGCATATTACAGTATAATTCAACAGAAAAAAAAAACATCTGGCACATGCTATGTTAATTTGTCATAAGAGAGTTTCAAAGAAAGCATTTGCTGCAGCTGGCAGATCCATCATTTCCCTGAAACGAATAGTACACCTTTTGTTTTTCATTGTCTCGTATAATATAGAATAGAGCCTTATGTGGTTTAATCTTTAGTCAAAGGATTTCATGCGTTGAGGAAATTTTCCCTTACAGGGTATCAACCAAAATATACATGGCCCATCCTTAACTTAAACTGTGCCTCAATAATAACAAAATGATCTAAGCAATTACAGTAATTAATTATAATGCCTGAGATATTGGCCCAAATTTCAAACTCTTATCCCATGCCTTAAGGAACCATAACTTCTCTTATTTTATTTAAAGTATTTGTGGCATTTTCAGAGACCAGTGCATTGTAGGGAA
>NW_006784763.1:429182-458495 GCF_000442215.2 Lipotes vexillifer | reverse complement strand
GTAGGGAAAACTTTGCTTTTAATTTCATAACCATACCTTTTCAGTTATATATATACCAGTGATATTGAGAATTGAAGTATATTTAGAGTAGAAATTTTCTCTTTCAGCATGAGTTAGGATATCTATTTCTATGACAGAGACAAGCAGAAAAAGGATAATTATTGTTATAAAACAGCTTCTAATGCTGACCTTCTTGAAATAATGTTTTCCCAGCTGTCTACTGAACATTTCCATAGGTACCTCACACTCAATATCTTCAAAACTGAACTCATTATTTCACACCTAGCCCAAGTCTTTGTTTCATCCTGTATTTTCCACTTCTGTGTGTTAATATCTACCCACTTGCTCAAGTAAAACTCTAGATGTCATCCTGAACTCATTTTCCTCACACCCCTAAATATCCAGTATTACTAATGCTACCTTCTAAATAACTCTTGAATCTGTCCATTTCCCTCCAATAGTTAAGCTGTCAACATTGCTCACCTAGATTACTGCTAAAACCCCCTAATTTACTACAGTCATATTGACTTACTATTTTTCCTGCTGTAATCAGCAAGACTTTCTGATGTTCAAATCAATCATGTCACTTCTTTCCTTAAAATACTTCAGTGCTCCCCAGTGTACTGATGGTAAAGTCTCAACTTCCTATCAAGACATATAAGATGCTTGTATTTCCTTGTATTACCTTATACATATAAAATCCAAGCTGTATTTCTTTGTGATTCTAGCTTTCTTCCTCTGTCATCCCCACTCCCATATCCTAGTAACACTCTGTTCCATTCATACTGAGCTTTCTTTCAGTTTCCTAAATTTATTATCCCTTCTTATTTCCTGGCCTTCACACATGGATTTGATTGTAACACTCTTCATTACCCTGGTTTTGTCCATCTAACTTCTATTTATCTTTCATGTATCGACTTATGAGCATACTTCCTCTGGAGAGACAGCTCTAATCCCCTGATCCTCCATATGTGTTCCCATAGCACTGTGAATTTTTTATAGCATTTACTACCTGTATTATAAACCTTGTAGCTTTTCAGTACTTCTGGTAGTTCCTGAGTTTCACTGTGGCGGAGACTGGATCTTGTTCTTCCTTGTCTCCCTAGCACCTAGCAAAGGCACTCACTTCAGTATATATTGAACGAATGAACTTTGTAATTCCCTCAGTCTTATCCTAAGATTAAAATTATATGTTGTAAAGAAAATTCACACGTTACTTTGAAACTTTGTGTTCATTCTTCAAGTAACTTAAAATAAGCTTTCTATAAATGATTTCTATAAATAGAGCTCCGTAGCACGTTGGTTTTTGTAGTAGTCGTCTCCTGAATTTATTACACAGTTTGACGGCTACTCTAAAATGTAATCACTGAATTATCGAATTAGTTGTCAGATGAGAGCAAGTAGACGGAAACTTTGAAAAAGCGAGATATAGGATATTAGAAATGTTCTTATTGAATGGACTAGTTAAGTGATTCTGTGGAATTAACTAAAATTTGTCTAGACTAAAAACCACCTTATGTGTGCCAGGCACTGTTCTAAGCCCTGTGAATGTAGCTTCTCTTTTAGAGCTTTCATTCCAGGGTGGGGAGAGAAATAATAAGAAGGTAAACTAACAAATAAACAAGATAATTCTATGTATTTGAAATGGCATGAGGAAAACAAATGCAACGATGCGATAGTAACTCGGACAGGGTGGGAGCTGAAAGGGCTGGACTGTTTCTTAAAAAGTAGTCAGAAAAGGCGAGATTTAAACTGAGGCCCAAATGATAGAAAGAAATCAACTCTATGAAAAAGCCAGGAAAATATTCCAGGCAGATGAAAGAACAGCAAGTACGAAGGTGCAGTGTTAGGGAGTAGACCCGTGTGATTAGAGTATAGTGAGTGAGGGGAGAGAATGCTGTCAGGTTGAGGAACTAGGCAAGAATCAGACCATGAGAATCTTGTAGGCTATTTTAAGTAAGCTGTTTGTACTTACTTTAACCAGGATATTTAAGTAAGTCTATTTTAAGTTTAAGTCCAAAGTGCAGCAGTAGGAAATCATTGGAGAATTTTAGACATTCCTAGGTCTTTAAAAGACCACTTTAGCTATTGTGTGGAAAACAGACTAGAGAAGAGGCAAAAATGGAGTCAGGGAAACCAGATATTAGATTATGACAGTATTCTAGGCAATAGATGATAGTGGCTTAGAACAGTGTTGTGGGTGGAGATGGAGAGAAATGGGTAGTTAAGAAATATATTAGGGAGGTGTAGGGTAGAACTCACGAGAAAATGGAAGGAATCTAAGATGACGTCTAAGCTTTGACTTGAGCATCTGGGTAGATGGTGATGATGCCCTTTACTGGGAGGGAGGAAGCTTGGGAAGGTATGGATAAGAAGTAGCTGCCGTTTTGGACAAGTTGCATTTGAAGTGCTCATTTGTGTTTCTCTACAGGCATGGCCTAAATGAGATCACTGAGGGGGAATGTGCAGAAAGGGGAAGGACGAACCTGGGCCTGTGACCAAGGGTGCTTGAATATATCTAAAGCTGGCCTGTAACCTGTGGTATTTTTAGTTAACCCAATAAGATTTGAAACCTTAGGATGAATTTCCTTTTTTAGTAGTCAGGTCCTTTGAAGCCACACACGAAGTCAAGGTCACAGTCTTTGCAATTACTGACGATTTTGCTGCATACTCAGGATTAAATTTTTTTCAGAGAATCTTCACTTTGCCTTTTAGATCTTGATATTATATAATGCCACAGATTTGCTTTACTAACATCTCTTGTAAATGATTGGGCTTAAGGTAAGAGGCAGTGTGATTTAGTTGAGAGAACATTTTGATTAAAAGACTGGGTATGAAGCCCATTTTTTCATTCAATCATTGCCTGACCTTAGGAACATTAAATAACTTTTCTGAGTCTTAATTTCTTTACCTATAAGATGAGAACAATAACTACTTTGCAATATCAAAGCACTAATAAGGTACAGTATTAACGTTCATGTGCAGTAGAAGACCCTCTTGGCTGATGTCCACTTCATCGTGGGCAACATGAACCACTGAGATTTCTGTACAAAGCATGCTGACCAGGGCCCGAGACTTTCTCTGTGCCCTTACCTAGTCAACTTAGACACTCTGCACTTGCCTTACAGTGTCAGTGTGATTGTTCCCAAACCAGGTTATACCAGTTATACCTGTTTTAGAAATACATAATTTAATTAAATAAACCAGTGATATGTGGGTACAAAAAGAAAGTTATTGTTTCTTTTTAAACTGAATTGTATACTTTGGAGAATTTGCTATTGAATTAAGTCTGGATAAGCAACTATAAAATAGAGGGAATACTGTAAAAATCTAGAATATTTCTGTATTTGGACTGCTTGCCAAGTGCCTTTCAATTCTTGTACCACCTTAATGAAAGCAAAAGTGGAAACGATTATAGATGATAACATTATGGATGTGGTTTGTGTAAGAAAGACATTCAACGTTGAAACACTCCAATCAGTGTGCTCATACTTTAAAAGAAAAAATTCTTTAAGAACTTTGTATATTCCAGGCAAAAAGCTCAGACAAAATCCTTATCCTTCCTTAGGCCTCAGACCTCTTAAAAATCTGAGGAAATCTATAGACCTTCTTCCCAGACTAGGTAAACACACAAGATCTTGTGTATAGTTCAGGGTATTTGTGAATGTACTTCCCGAAGCCTGTCCGTGGACCACAGAGGAAGGGCTCTTGCGTTAGGTGCTCACCCTTCACCCACTTCCACCTCCAGCTGAAGAATTGGATGACTTCCCAATGTTGATTCTAATATTTTTTTAATAGATACAGCATTAATTATTTTGTTTATAAATTATTTTATAAAATTTTACTTACACAGAAGGTAGTAAATCAATTATATTTTACAAATAATTTTTAAATTATATTTTGTAGGCATGACTAGGATTTTCTATCACATACACATGAATTAATATAAGTGAACTAAAAATATTTAGGACACTGATGGGCTAAGCAAGTCCCAGTGATAGTATAAGGAATTCCTTGTTCTTCTATAGTTACATTGAAATCGGTCTAAGATAATTTTACCTTAAACCTTATGATATGTAATATGTCAGAAATTACAGAGAACTTGGGTACAGTTCCATTTAAATTCTGTCATTAGTATAAAGTGCTCTTTAACTGACATAATGTCATATACAAGCTGGAAATGTCATCTATCTCTGTACCTTCTGGCAGGCTACACTTAAATCATTCCCGATTGGTAAGGATGTTTCTGTTTTTAAAGATTTCCAGTGAAGAGATTATATAGCTTTACTTGGCAAGTGTTTGAGTGTAATACCACTGTGAAACTTTCTGGAAAGTCTTATTTTATGTTTATCCTAAATTACTAATGACATAGGGAACTCTCAATTATATTCTCTAATAAAGAGACATTTTCTCATAGATAATACAGAGTCAGATCATCCTCCTGGGTCTTTCTGTTATCCCTGCAATGAAATATCCTGACAGAGAAATAAGGAGTTGCAAAGTACTGACAGGCAGGCTCCAGGAAAGCCTCGGGGGATAGAGTTGGTGAAATCACTTTTCTCTCCACCCTTTAATACATTCTAAACTTACATTCAGGAGTGAGATTGAAGGAAATGCTTAAATGAAAAATTATCTTTTCTTAGGCACTTCAAATCCTTTGGAGAAAGTAGTAGACTATAAATAAATCTAAATAAATGTTTAAAAATTTTTATCTAAACTATGTTTTGTGGTAGATTCCTCAGTAACTGTTGAGCAAATAGCGAATAAAATTTTCTGCTAGGTTTCCTAAACCTGCAAATATTTATTAAATCCCTATGTGTAAAGCCCTGTGGTGTATACTGTGGAAACTAAAAACAATCCCCTTTTTAAAAGTCTCCATTATACTTGGGGGCCTGTGGGTATGTGTGTGTGTGTGTATAAGTGTATATGTATATAAACACATAGATAAACCACTAATTAGAATTATAATACAGAATTGTTAAATGTCTCCTACATAAAATAAATAATACTTTGATGCGAGAAGAGAACTGTCTGGATTAAAAGGAACTGGGAAGGAGGCATAGAAAGAAGAGGAACAAGGGTGGAATCTTAAAGAATGAGCAGGATTTTAACGGGAAATCTTCAGTAGAGGGTACAGAAAGTGATACAAAATGAGCCTAAAGACGATACATATATGATTTATTGGTGAGACAGTGAGAGCCTAACTGAAGTAGAAGGCTCCTATTGGAGATAAGGTTGGAAAGATAAATTACACAAAATTTTGGAGGAATTTGAATGCAGTCTCAGGAGTTTGGACTGTTTTGTCTGGTAGCAGAGAGCCACTGGAAATTATTGCTCAAGGAAACAAATTATTAAGGTGGTGCTTTAGAAAGAGAAATATGCTAGTGATGTGTTAGGGAAAACTACTCCATCAATTGAGCACTGCTATGTGCACTGGTGGATGCTTTACATACAGTTTTTCACGTGATGCTGAGAAGCCCGAGCAGTTGGCTACTGCAGTAAATCTAAAAATTAAGTTATAAGAACTTCAGTTGTGATGGTAACACTGAGTAGTAATGAAGAATAGGGAATTCCCTGGTTAAGGTTCTTCCCTGAAGAATAGGAAGTTCAGTGGTTAAGACTTGGTGCTTTCACTGCCGTGGGCTGGGGTTCAATCCCTGGTGAGGAAACTAAGATCCTGCAAGCTGTGCAATGCAGCCAAAAAATGTATATGTATACATATACACATATAAAGGAAATGAAAAATAGATGCAAAAAACACTGCAAAGGAAGAATCTATTTAGGGGCAAACTAGATGTTGCATTCAAGAGAAAGTGAGAAACAGAGTTGACTTTAAGGTTTTTAACCTAAGTAGTGAGGGCAGAGATGTCAGTATAAAAACTGAGTAGCAGGATGAGAAGTAGGTTTTATCTTAGGACTTTTAAAAAAACAGAGAGAGAGAAAAGTAGGTTTGCAAGGGGATGCAAAATGTTTGATTTTAGTCATGTTAAATTTGACTGAACCTTTAGGGAAGAAATCAGAAAGATATAACTTGTCAGGTTTCCAAGTAAATGTGTAAATATTTCTATTCCTTACAGTGCCTCATACACACATTCACACATACATTCTCTTTCACTTATTCATCTAACAAACATTTAGCATTTGCCTGCCATGGTGCACAGTACAGGGGAATGGTTAAGAGCACAGACTTTGGAGCCAAAGGGCCCGGTTTTTCAATTCTGACTCTCCAATTGACAAGCTGTGTGAGTCTAGGCAAGTTACTTTACTTTATTTTTAAATGCCCCTGTCTTTTAATTTTCTCATATGTAAAATTGGGGATCTCACGGGGTTATCATGAAAGCTAGAAAAGCTAGTTTACATAAAGCATCTGGAACAGTGCTGGGCACAGAGGAAGCACTGGGGGATTGTTTGCTGTTATTACCACCATCACCAGCATCTTCACTGTCTTGATGAATAGCAGTGTTGCTCGCTGTCCAATGGGGGTGACAGCGCTTGATACACGATACAACAAATATTTACACAGATAAAAAGTAACTTAGAGGGCTTCCCTAGTGGCGCAGTTATTGAGAGTCCGCCTGCCGATGCAGGGGACATGGGGGGCAAGGTTTTATTCTCTGTTTATTTCTTTACCAAACACCATAATCCCATTGTACATATAAATGGGTCTTATTGATGAATTACTTCTGAGAAAGACCAAAAAAAAAAAAAAAAAAAAAGTAACTTAGAGTTAATAATTTGTATCTTTGTGATCTTAAATTTTGTGGGAAATTATTACTATCTAATAGGAATTATTAGGAATTATTCAGATAAATTGTCATGGGTAAATGAATAGCTTAGGCATCAAATTATGCAGTAGGTGTTTTCTGAAAAGGTTTTGTATAAACTGAGTTTTGGCTAACTTTATAAATACAATCATTGTATCATCTTCCTCTCCATAGTACTCAGAGGTTATTTCTCATCAGCACTAATGTGCATAACTTTTACCTTTAAATACATTCGGCCTAGAAGACTGGCCACGTTAGTCACTTTGCTTTTCTTTGTTATGTCATGTTGAGGAGCAGCAGTAATTTAAACTACACAAGATACTTTAAAGGAAGCATAGTCATTTATCCCACATTACTATTACCACCAAAATAAAGCTGAGTTCAAACACTAGAGTTTGTCTGTCGCGCAGTCAGTGATAGATACTCAAGCTTCTCATACTCAGTGACATGTTTGGATGAAGCCACTGAGTAGGAATAAGTCGGTTCCCCTTAGTCTGTAAGTTCTGTTGTGGCAACATCCATGTGTTTACCACCACATGCCTTGCACTTGGCCACAAAGAATGTTCAGTAGATATTTCTGGAATTGATTTGTGGACATTATTTTTTGTCCTCTTCTATGTGTTTATAGCAAACTGCTTGCTGATTTGAACAGCTATCCACTCAAATATAGGACACTAGAGGGACTTACCAGGTTTTTAGGTTCACTTGGAAAAAATTCAAGGCTCATAATTGGAAGTGTTAATCTATCGATTTACTTTAGAAGCAGAAGTAAGGTCAAAGGATAAAAACCAATCCTGAATTAACTATTTTAATACTCAGAGATTGATTTGATCTTGTTTAAAATTATTTTAAAGACTACATTGTATCTGCTTCTAACCTGGGACTCTTGAAATTATCTTTAGCCAAAAACAATATAATGCTTATATGTTGAACAACAACAACAACAACAAAGACAACATTTCTGTCTTGTGTGCATAAGATTATTCCAGCTAATAAAGCATAAAAAATATGAATGCATAAAATAAGGCAAATATACAACCAACCAAAACATAAATTTTAATCCTGAATGTACTACATTGAAATGATGTTGAGTGATTAACGTTACCTAAAATTTCCGAGAGTTGAGCCCCGCTAAGAAGCACCATATATGAATCTTAAAAATAACAAACACTGTATCTGTTTCATATGAATACACTTTCATTTTAATGCCAAGTACTACCTCAAGATACTGATATTAATGAGACTTTGGCACTTTTAAAATATGTGTATGTGAGATTTTTGCTTTTTTTATTGTGGTAAAATAAACATAATATAAAATGTACAATTTTAACCATTATTTAAATTGTGATAAAAAATTTACAGTCTTAATCATTTTTTTGACATCTTCATTGGAGTATAACTGCTTTACAATGGTGTGTTAGTTTCTGCTTTACAACAAAGTGAATCAGCTATACATATACATATATCACCATATCCCCTCCCTCTTGCGTCTCCCTCCCACCCTCCCTATCCCACCCATCTAGGTGGTCACAAAGCACCGAGCTGATCTCCCTGTGCTATGCGGCTTCTTCCCACTAGCTATCTGTTTTACATTTGGTAGTGTATATATGTCCATGCTACACTCTCACTTCGTCCCAGCTTACCCTTCCCCCTCCCCGTGTCCTCAAGTCCATTATCTACGTCTGCCTCTTTATTCCTGTCCCTCCCGTAGGTTCATCAGAACAATATTTTTGTTAGATTCCATATATACGTGTTAGCATATGGTGTTTGTTTTTCTGACTGACTTCACTCTGTAGGACAGACTCTAGGTCCATCCCCCTCACTACAAACAACTCAATTTGGTTTCTTTTTATGGCTGAGTAATGTTCCATTGTATATATGTGCCACATCTTTATTATCCATTCATCTGTCGATGGACACTTAGGTTGCTTCCATGTCCTGGCTATTGTAAATAGTGCTGCAATGAACATTGTGGTACATGACACTTTTTGAATTATGGTTTTCTCAGGGTATATGCCCAGTAGTGGGATTGCTGGGTCATATGGTAGTTCTATTTTTAGTTTTTAAGGAACCTCCATACTGTTCTCCATAGTGGCTGTATCCATTTACATTCCCACCAACAGTGCAAGAGGGATGCCTTTTCTCCACACCTTCTCCAGCATTTATTGTTTGTAGATATTTTGATGATGGCCATTCTGACCAGTGTGAGGCGATACCTCATTGTAGTTTTGATTTGCATTTCTCTAATGATTAGTGATGTTGAGCATCCTTTCATGTGTTTGTTGGCAATCTGTGTATCTTCTTTGGAAAACTGTCTATTTAGGTCTTCTCCCCATTTTTGGATTGGGTTGTTTGTTTTTTTGATACTGAGATGCGTGAGCTGCATGTGTATTTTGGAGACTGATCCTTTGTCAGTTGCTTCATTTGCAAATATTTTCTCCCATTCTGACGGTTGTCTTTTCATCTTATTTATGGCTTCTTTTGCTGTGCAAAAGCTTTTAAGTTTCATTAGGTCCCATTTGTTTATTTTTGTTTTTATGTCCACTTCTCTAGGAGGTGGGTCAAAAAGGATCTTGCTGTGATTTATGCCACAGAGTGTTCTGCTTATGTTTTCCTCTAATAGTTTTACAGTGTTTGGGCTTACATTTACGTCTTTAATCCATTTTGAGTTTATTTTTATGTATGGTGTTAGGGAGTGTTCTAATTTCATTCTTTTACATGTAGCTGTCCAGTTTGCCCAGCACCACTTACTGAAGAGGCTGTCTTTCCTTGCCTCCTTTATCAAAAATAAGGTGACTATCTGTGCATGGGTTTATCTCAGGGCTTTCTATCCTGTTCCATTGATCTTATTTCTGTTTTTGTACCAGTACTGTACTATCTTGATTACTCTAGCTTTGTAGTATAGTTGAAAGTCAGGGAGCCTGATTCCTACAGCTGTGTTTGTCTTTCTCAATATTTCTTTGGCTATTTGGGGTCTTTTGTGTTTCCATAAAATTTGTGAAATTTTCTTTTCTAGTTCTGTGAAAAATACCATTGGTAGTTTGATAGGGATTGCATTCAATCTGTAGATTGCTTTGGTTAATAGAGTCATTCTCACAGTGTTGATTCTTCCAATCCAGGAATATGATACATTTCTCCATCTGTTTGTATCATCTTTAATATCTTTCATCAGTGTCTTATAGTTTTCTGCATACAGGTGTTTTGTCTCCTTAGATAGGTTTATTCCTAGGTATTTTATGCTTTTTGTTGCAATGGTAAATGGGTGTGTTTCCTTAATTTCTCTTTCAGATTATTCATCATTAGTTTATAGGAATGCAAGAGATTTCTGTGCATTGATTTTGTATCCTGCTACTTTAACAGATTCATTGATTAGCTCTAGTAGTTTTCTGGTAGCATCTGTAGGATTCTCCATGTATAGGATCATGTCATCTGCCGTGACAGTTTTACTTCTTTTCCCATTTGGATTCCTTTTATTGCTTTTTCCTCTCTGATTGCTGTGGCTAAAACTTCCAAAACTATGTTGGATAATAGTGGTGAGAGTAGGCAACCTTGTCTGGTTCCTGATCTTAGTGGAAATGGTTTCCATTTTTCACCACTGAGAACAGTGTTGGCTGTGGGTATGTTATATATGGCCTTTATTATGTTGAGAAAAGTTCCCTCTATGCCTACTTTCTGGAGAGTTTTTATCATAAATGGGTGTTGAATTTTGTCAAAAGCTTTTTCTGCATCTGTTGAGATTTTAATATGGTTTTTATCCTTCAGTTTGTTAATATGGTGTATCACATTGATTGATTTGTGTATATTGAAAAATCCTTGCATTCCTGGGATAAACCCCACTTGATCATGGTGTATGATCATTTTAATGTGCTGTTGGATTCTGTTTGCTAGTATTTTGTTGAGGATTTTTGCATCTATGTTCATCAGTGATATTGGCCTGTAGTTTTCTTTCTTTGTGACATCCTTGTCTGGTTTTGGTATCAAGGTGATGGTGGCCTCGTAGAATGAGTTTGGGAGTGTTCCTCCCTCTGCTATATTTTGGAAGAGTTTGAGAAGGATAGGTGTTAGCTCTTCTCTAAGTGTTTGACAGAATTTGCCTGTGAAGCCATCTGATCCTGGGCTTTTGTTTGTTGGAAGATTTTTAATCACAGTTTCAATTTCAGTGCTTGTGATTGTTCTGTTTATATTTTCTCTTTCTTCCTGCTTCAGTCTTGGAAGGTTGTATTTTTCTAAGAATTTGTCCATTTCTTCCAGGTTGTCCATTTTATTGGCATATAGTCCCTTGTAGTGATCCCTCATGATCTTTTTTATTTCTGCAGTGTCAGTTGTTACTTCTCCTTTTTCATTTCTAATTCTGTTGATTTGAGTCTTCTCTGTTTTTTTCTTGACGAGTCTGGCTAATGGTTTATCAATTTTGTTTATCGTCTCAAAGAACCAGCTTTTAGTTTTATTGATCTTTGCTATCGTTTCCTTCATTTCTTTTTCATTTATTTCTATTCTGATATTTATGATTTCCTTCCTTCTGCTAACTTTGGCTGTTTTTTGTTCTTCTTTCTCTAATTGCTTTAGGTGTAAGGTTAGGTTGCTTTTTTTGAGATTTTTCTTGTTTCTTGAGGTAGGAATGTATTGCTATAAACTTCCTTCTTAGAACTAATTTGCTGCATCCCATAGGTTTTGGGTCATCGTGTTTTCACTGTCATTTGTTTCTAGGCACTTTTTGATTTCCTCTTTGATTTCTTCAGTGATCTCTTGGTTATTTAGTAGCATATTGTTTAGCCTCCATATATTTGTATATTTTACAGTTTTTTTTCCTGTAATTGATATTTACTCTCATAGCATTGTGGTCAGAAAAGATACTTGATACAATTTCAATTTTCTTCAATTTACCAAGGCTTGATTTGTGACCCAAGATATGATCTATCCTGGAGAATGGTCCGTGAGAACTTGAGAAGAAAGTGTGTTCTGTTGTTTTTGGATGGAATGTCCTATAAATATCAATTAAGTCCATCTATTTTAATGTGTCATTTAAAGCTTGTGTTTCCTTATTGATTTTCATTTTGGTTGATCTGTCCATTGTTGAATGTGAGGTGTTAAAGTCCCCTACTATTATTGTGCTACTGTCGATTTCCCCTTTTATGGCTGTTAACATTTGCCTTATGTATTGGGGTGCTCCTGTGTTGGGTGCATGAATATTTACAATTGTTATATCTTCTTCTTGGATTGATCCCTTAATCATTAGGTAGGGTCCTTCTTTTTCTCTTGTTATAGTCTTTATTTTAAAGTCTTGTTTTGTCTGATATGAGAATTGCTACTGCAGCTTTCTTTTGATTTCCATTTGCATGGAATATCTTTTTCCATCCCCTACTTTCAGTCTGTATGTGTCGCTAGGCCTGAAGTGGGTCCCTTGTAGACAGCATATATATGAGTCTTGTTTTAGTATCCTTTTGGGCAGTCTGTGTCTTTTGATTGGAGCATTTAATCCATTTACATTTAAGGTAGTCCTCGATATGTATGTTCCCATTACCATTTTCTTAATTGCTTTGAGTTTGTTATTGTAGGTCTTTTCCTTGTCTTGTTTTTCCTGCCTAGAGAAGTTCCTTTAGCATTTGTTGTAAAGCTAGTTTGGTGGTGCTGAACTCTCTTAACTTTTGCTTGCCTGTAAAGTTTTCAATTTCTCCATCAAATCTGAATGAGATCCTTTCTGGGTAGAGTACTCTTGGTTGTAGGTTTTTCCCTTTTATCACTTTAAATATGTCCTGCCACTCCCTTCTGGCTTGCAGAGTTTCTGGTGAAAGATCAGCTGTTAACCTTACAGAGATTCCCTTGTATGTTATTTGTTGCTTTTCCCTTGCTTCTTTTAGTATTTTTTCTTTGTATTTAATTTTTGATAGTTTGATTGTTATGTGTCTTCTTGTGTTTCTCCTTGGATTTATCCTGTATGGGACTCTCTGCACTTCCTGGACTTGACTGACTATCTCCTTTCCCATATTAGGGAAGTTTTCAACTATAATCTCTTCAAATATTTTCTCAGTCCCTTTCTTTTTCTCTTCTTCTTCTGGGACTCCTATAATTCGAATGTTGTTGCATTTAATGTTTTCTCAGAGGTCTCTGGGACTGTCCTCAATTCTTTTCATTCTTTATTCTTTATTCTGTACTCCAGTTGCTATTTCCAGTATTTTGTCTCACCCGTCACTTATCTGTTCTTCTGCCTCAGTTATTCTACTATTGAACCTTCTAGAGAGTTTTTAATTTCATTTATTGTGTTGTTCATCATTGTTTGCTCTTTAGTTCTTATAGGTCCTTGTTAAACGTTTCTTATATTTTCTCCTTTCCATTTCCAAGATTTTGGATCATCTTCACTATCATTACCCTGAATTCTTTTTCAGGTAGACTGCTTATTTTCTCTTCATTTGTTTCATCTGGTGGGTTTTTACCTTGCTCCTTCATCTGCTGCATATTTCTCTGTCTTCTCATTTTGCTTAACTTACTGTGTTTGCCGTCTTCTTTTCGCAGGCTGCAGGTTTGTAGTTCCCGTTGTTTTTAGTGTCTGCCCTCAGTGGGTAAGGTTGGTTCAGTGGGTTGTGTAGGCTTCCTGGTGGAGGGGACTGGTGCCTGTTTTCCCATGGGTGGGGCTGGATCTTGTCTTTCTGGTGGGCAGGGCTGCATCTGGTGGTGTGTTTTGGGTGTCTGTGAACTTATTATGATTTTAGTCAGCCTCTCTGCCAATGGGTGCGGTTGTGTTCCTGTCTTGCTAGTTGATCAGCATGCTGCGTCCAGCACTGGAGCTTGCTGGTTGTTGGGTGGAGCTGGGTCTTAGCGTTGAGACAGAGATCTCTTGGAGAGCTCTTGCAGATTGATATTATGTGGGGCTAGGAGGTCTCTGGTGTCCTGACGTCAGCTCTCCCACCTCAGAAGCTCAGGCCTTACACTAGGCCAGAGCACCAATACCCTGTCAGCCACACGGCTGCCACGGAAACAGATCTTCTCTCAAGAGCCAACTCTTTTTGACAGATTTGTCAGTTCTCTAGATGAATTCATTTGTGATCTCCTGACGTTACCAAGCCTGCTTGGTTTTGCCTGACAGGTAGCAACCAGAACACTGAGTTTTCGAGGTTTGTAACAAACAGAGGGCTTATTCAGTAAGCAGCCAAGCGACAGGATAACCAGTCTCAAATTTGCCTCGCTGAAGACAAGGGGCTCAAGCTATTTTGGGAATAAAGAATAAAGAAGTACAGCAGTCTGAGGTGTGGTAAGTGTGAGGCACACAGTGATTGGAAAAAGGTGCAGAAGTTGTCCTTCTGCACAGGCGTAACTAAGCTCGAGTGGTGTATTCTTGAGGGGTCCTCAATGCCCTCTTGCTGCAAATGCAAAACAGGCTTCCCAGGGGTAGAATACTTTGGTCCTTGCCAGCCAAGAGATGGCTTTTTATCATGCAGAATATTTCTCTGTTGTTATTATTATTGCTGTCTTCTTTTTCGTGTAGCAGTTTATTACAGGTTATGATAAAAGATACACATGAACATCAAATGGACGAGACGCATAGGGCCAGGCATGGGAGAGCGGTACGGAGCATCTTTACCCTCTCCAGGCCCAAAACTCTGCCCAAATTTCCACGTGTTCACCCACCTGGAAGTTTTCCATTCATTTTAAGTGAACAGTTCAATAGTGCTAAGTATTTTCATGCTATTGTACAACCAATGTCCAGAATATATATGTATTTTATAAAGAAATGAGTCGTTTCAGATATGGTCTGTTAAGAAGTAACTTTTATTTTGCACACAAGATATTTTTGTTCAAAACATGAACATGTATCTCACTAATAAAGATTCGATTTTGTTAAATTTTTGAACAGTTATATTAATGGCTTTTTCTTCTGTTCTTTTTTTTTTCCTTCCCTGTCTCTTGATTAATAGGAGTGAGCTGAGTCGACAGAAACTTCATACCCAAGAGCTGCTTTCTCAGCTGGAAATGGCAAATGAAAAGGTAGTTGAGGTAAGATAATGACCCTCCTGGGAAGTGCTTTCTGCTGCAGGTTGATATACATATTATAGAATTTTACCTGAGCCAAGTCCAAATTAATTCTCAACTTGGAAATGCCATACGGATGTGAGTATTTCTTGTAGAAATCATACATAACCCTAAAAGGGCACACTTAATATGATATGAATAAAAGCTTTGAAAGCTAGTGATTCATCATATTTAAATGACAAAGATAGAGCTCTTATTTCAGTTTCACCAGTATACCTTGTGCTTTTTTAGAATTGTTAGGATCCCCTTTATTTCTGTGCATGTCTAAGACATTTTTTTAACCCAATTCCTCTAATTTTTTTTTAACATCTTTATTGGAGTATAATTGCTTTACATTTTTGTGTTAGTTTCTGCTGTATAACAGACTGAATCAGCTATACATATACATATATCCCCATATCCCCTCCCTCTTGCGTCTTCCTCCCACCCTCCTATCCCAACCATCTAGGTGGTCACAAAGCACTGAGCTGGTCTCTCTCCTATTTTACAGTTGGTAGTGTATATATGTCAGTGCCACTCTCTCATTTCGTCCCAGCTTACCCTTCCCCCTCCCCATATCCTCAACTCCATTCTGTTCATCTGTGTCTTTATTCCTGTCCCTCCCCTAGGTTCATCAGAACGAATTTTTTTTTTTAGAATCCATATATATGTGTTAGCATACGGTATTTGTTTTTCTCTTTCTGATTTACCTCACTCTGTATGACAGACTCTAAATTCATCCACGTCACTACAAATAACTCAATTTGATTTCTTTTTATGGATGAGTAATATTCCATTGTCTATATGTGCCACATCTTCTTTATCCATTCATCTATCGATAGACATTTAGGTTGCTTCCATGTCCTGGCTGTTGTAAACAGTGCTGCAATGAACACTGTGGTACATGACTCTTTTTGAATTATGGTTTTCTCAGGGTATATGCCCAGTAGTGGGATTGCTGGGTCATATGATAGTTCTATTTTTAGTTTTTTAAGGAACCTCCATACTGTTCTCCATAGTGGCTATATCAATTTACAATCCCACCAACACAGCAAGAGGGTTTCCTTTTCTCTACACCCTCTCCAGCATTTATTGTTTATAGATATTTTGATGATGGCCATTCTGACCAGTGTGAAGCGATACCACATTGTAGTTTTGATTTGAATTTCTCTAATGATTAGTGATGTTGACCATCCTTTCATGTATTTGTTGGCAATCTGTGTATCTTCTTTGGAAAAATGTCTGTTTAGGTCTTCTGCCCATTTTTGGATTGGGTTGTTTGTTTTTTTGATACTGAGATGCGTGAGCTGCTTGTGTATTTTGGAGACTGATCCTTTGTCAGTTGCTTCATTTGCAAATATTTTCTTCCATTCTGACGGTTGTCTTTTCATCTTGTTTATGGCTTCCTTTGCTGTGCAAAAGCTTTTAAGTTTCATTAGGTCCCATTTGTTTATTTTTGTTTTTATGTCCACTTCTCTAGGAGGTGGATCAAAAGGATCTTGCTGTGATTTATGTCACAGAGTATTCTGCTTATGTTTTCCTCTAATAGTTTTACAGTGTCTGGGCTTACATTTACGTCTTTAATCCATTTTGAGTTTATTTTTATGTATGGTGTTAGGGAGTGTTCTAATTTCATTCTTTTACATGTAGCTGTCCAGTTTGCCCAGGACCACTTACTGAGGAGGCTATCTTTTCTTGCCTCCTTTATCAAAGATAGGTGACCATCTGTGCATGGGTTTATCTCTGGGCTCTCTATCCTGTTCCATTGATCTATATTTCTGTTTATGTGCCAGTACCATACTGTCTTGATTACTGTAGCTTTGTAGTATAGTCTACTATAGTCTATAATGTAGTCTGTAGTATAGTCTGTAGTCAGCATGATTCCTGCAGCTCCGTTTGTCTTTCTCAAGATTGCTTTGGCTATTTGGGGTCGTTTGTGTTTCCATAAAATTTGTGAAATTTTTTGTTCTAATTCTGTGAAAAATGCCATTGGTAGTTTGATAGGGATTGCATTCAATCAGTAGATTGCTTTGGATAGTACAGTCATTTTCACAATGTTGATTCTTCCAATCCAAGAACACGGTATATCTCTCCATCTATTTGTATCATCTTTAATTTCTTTCATCAGTGTCTTATACTTTTCTGCATACAGGTGTTTTGTCTCCTTAGATAGGTTTATTCCTAGGTATTTTATTCTTTTTGTTGCAGTGGTAAATGGGAGTATTTCCTTATTTCTCCTTCAGATTTTTCCTCATTAGTGTATAGGAATGCGAGAGATTTCTGTGCATTGATTTTGTATCCTGCTACTTACCCAGATTCATTGAGTAGCTCTAGTAGTTTTCTGGTAGCATCTTTAGGATTCTCTATGTATAGGATCCTATCATCTGTAAACAGTGACAGTTATACTTCTTCTTCACCAATTTGGATTCCTTTTATTGCTTTTTCTTCTCTGATTGCTATGGCTAAAACTTCCAAAACTGTGTTGAATAATAGTGGTGAGAGTGAGCAGCCTTGTCTTGTTCCTGATCTTAGTGGAAATGGTTTCCATTTTTCACCACTGAGAACAGTGTTGGCTGTGGGTTTGTTATATATGGCCTTTATTATGTTGAGATAAGTTCCCTCTAAGCCTACTTTCTAGAGAGTTTTTATCGTAAATGGGTGTTGAATTGTCTCAAAAGCTTTTTCTGCATCTATTGAGATGATAATATGTTTTTTATCCTTCTGTTTGTTAATGTGGTTTATCACATTGAATGATTTGTGTATGCTGAAGAATCCTTTCATTCATGGGATAAACCCCACTTGATCATGGTGTATGATCCTTTCAGTGCGCTGTTGGATTTTGTTTGCTAGTATTTTGTTGAGGATTTTTGTATCTGTGTTCGTCGGTGCTACTGGCCTGTCGTTTTCTTTTTTTGTGACATATTTCTCTGGTTTTGGTATCAGGGTGATGATGGCATCATAGAATGAGTTTGGGAGTGTTCCTCCCTCTGCTATATTTTGGAAGAGTTTGAGAAGGATAGGTGTTAGCTCTTCTCTAAATGTTTGACAGAATTCTCCTGTGAAGCCATCTGATCCTAGGCTTTTGTTTGTTGGAAGGTTTTTAATCACAGTTTCAATTTCAGTGCTTGTGATTGTTATTTATATTTTCTCTTTCTTTCTGGTTCAGTCTTGGAAGGTTGTGTTTTTCTAAGAATTTGTCCATTTCTTCCAGGTTGTCCATTTTATTGGCATAGAGTTGCTTGTAGTAATCTCTCATGATCCTTTGTATTTCTGCAGTGTCAGTTGTTACTTCTCCTTTTTCATTTCTAATTCTGTTGATTTGAGTCTTCTCCTTTTTTTTCTTTATGAATCTGGCTAATGGTTTATCAATTTTGTTTTTCTTCTCAAAGAAACAGCTTTTAGTTTTATTGATCTTTGCTATCGTTTCCTTCATTTCTTTTTCATTTATTTCTATTCTGATATTTATGATTTCCTTCCTTCTGCTAACTTTGGCTGTTTTTTGTTCTTCTTTCTCTAATTGCTTTAGGTGTAAGGTTAGGTTGCTTTTTTTGAGATTTTTCTTGTTTCTTGAGGTAGGATTGTATTGCTATAAACTTCCCTCTTAGGACTGCTTTTGCTGCATCCCATAGGTTTTGGGTCATCGTGTTTTCATTGTCATTTGTTTCTAGGTATTTTTTGATTTCCTCTTTGATTTTTTTCAGTGATCTCTTGGTTATTTAGTCGCGTATTGTTTAGCCTCCATATGTTTGTATTTTTTGCAGTTTTCTTTCTGAAATTGATATTCAGTGTTATAGCATTGTGGTTGGAAAAGATACTTGATACGATTTCAATTTTCTTCAGTTTACCAGGGCTTGATTTGTGACCCAGGATATGGTCTATCCTGGAGAATGGTCCATGAGCACTTGAGAAGAAAGTGTGTTCTGTTGTTTTTGGATGGAATGTCCTATAAATATCAATTAAGTCCATCTATTTTAATGTGTCATTTAAAGCTTTTGTTTCCTTATTGATTTTCATTTTCGTTGATCAGTCCATTGGTGAATGTGAGGTGTTAAAGTCCCCTACTATTATTGTGCTACTGTTGATTTCCCCTTTCATGGCTGTTAGCATTTGCCTTATGTATGGGGGTGCTTCTATGTTGGGTGCCTAAATATTTCCAAATGTTATATCTTCTTCTTGGATTGATCTTTTAATCATATGTAGGGTCCTTCTTTTTCTCTTGTTATAGTCTTTATTTTAAAGTCTTGTTTTGTCTGATATGAGAATTGCTACTCCAGCTTTCTTTTGATTTCCATTTGCATGGAATATCTTTTTCTGTCCCTTCACTTTCAGTCTGTATGTGTCCCTAGGTCTGATGTGGGTCTCTTGTAGACAGCATATATACGGGTCTTGTTTCAGTATCCTTTTGGGCAGTCTGTGTCTTTTGATTGGAGTATTTAATCCATTTATATTTAAGGTAGTCCTCAATATCGATGTTCCTATTACCATTTTCTTAATTGTTTTGGGTTTGTTATTGTAGGTCTTTTCCTTGTCTTGTTTTTCCTGCCTTTGAGAAGTTCCTTTAACATTTGTTATAAAGCTTGTTTAGTGGTGCTGAATTCTCTTAGCTTTTTCTTGTCTGTAAAGTTTTCAATTTCTCCATCAAATCTGAATGAGATCCTTGCTGGGTAGAGTAATCTTGGTTGTAGGTTTTTCTCTTTCATAACTTTAATTATGTCCTGCCACTCCCTTCTGGCTTGCAGAGTTTCTGCTGAACGATCAGCTGTTAAGGTTATAGCGTTTCCCTTGTATGCTATTTGTTGCTTTTCCTTTGCTTCTTTAATATTTGTTCTTTGTATTTAATTTTTGATAGTCTGATTAATATGTGTCTTGTTGTGTTTCTTCATGGATTTATCCTGTTTGGGACTCTCTGCACTTCCTGGACTTGATTGACTGTTTCCTTTCCCATATTAGGGAAGTTTTTAACTATAATCTCTTGAAATATTTTCTCAGTCCTTTTTTTTTTTTCTCTTCTTCTTCTGGGAGCCCTATAAATCGAATGTTGTTTCATTTAATGTTGTCCCAGAGGTCTCTGAGTCTGTCCTCAATTCTTTGCATTCTTTTTTCTTTATTCTGCTCTGCAGTAGTTATTTCCTCTCTTTTATCTTTCAGGTCACTAATCCATCCTTCTGCCTCAGTTATTCTGCTATTGATTCCTTCTAGAGAATTTTTAATTTCATTTATTGTGTTGTTCATCATTGTTTTTTGCTCTTTAGTTCTTCTAGGTCCTTGTTAAATGTTTTCTGTATTTTCTCCATTCTATTTCCAAGATTTTAGATCATCTTCACTATCATTACTCTGAATTCTTTTTCAGGTAGACTACCTATTTCCTCTTCATTTGTTTGGTCTGGTGGGTTTTTACCTTGCTCCTTCATCTGCTGCATATTTCTCTGTCTTCTCATTTTGCTTAACTTACTGTTTGGGGTCTCTTTTTTGCTGGCTGCAAGTTCGTAGTTCCCGTTATTTTTGGTGGATACTTGATACGATTTCAATTTTCTTCAGTTTACCAGGGCTTGATTTGTGACCCAGGATATGGTCTATCCTGGAGAATGGTCCATGAGCACTTGAGAAGAAAGTGTGTTCTGTTGTTTTTGGATGGAATGTCCTATAAATATCAATTAAGTCCATCTATTTTAATGTGTCATTTAAAGCTTTTGTTTCCTTATTGATTTTCATTTTCGTTGATCAGTCCATTGGTGAATGTGAGGTGTTAAAGTCCCCTACTATTATTGTGCTACTGTTGATTTCCCCTTTCATGGCTGTTAGCATTTGCCTTATGTATGGGGGTGCTTCTATGTTGGGTGCCTAAATATTTCCAAATGTTATATCTTCTTCTTGGATTGATCTTTTAATCATATGTAGGGTCCTTCTTTTTCTCTTGTTATAGTCTTTATTTTAAAGTCTTGTTTTGTCTGATATGAGAATTGCTACTCCAGCTTTCTTTTGATTTCCATTTGCATGGAATATCTTTTTCTGTCCCTTCACTTTCAGTCTGTATGTGTCCCTAGGTCTGATGTGGGTCTCTTGTAGACAGCATATATACGGGTCTTGTTTCAGTATCCTTTTGGGCAGTCTGTGTCTTTTGATTGGAGTATTTAATCCATTTATATTTAAGGTAGTCCTCAATATCGATGTTCCTATTACCATTTTCTTAATTGTTTTGGGTTTGTTATTGTAGGTCTTTTCCTTGTCTTGTTTTTCCTGCCTTTGAGAAGTTCCTTTAACATTTGTTATAAAGCTTGTTTAGTGGTGCTGAATTCTCTTAGCTTTTTCTTGTCTGTAAAGTTTTCAATTTCTCCATCAAATCTGAATGAGATCCTTGCTGGGTAGAGTAATCTTGGTTGTAGGTTTTTCTCTTTCATAACTTTAATTATGTCCTGCCACTCCCTTCTGGCTTGCAGAGTTTCTGCTGAACGATCAGCTGTTAAGGTTATAGCGTTTCCCTTGTATGCTATTTGTTGCTTTTCCTTTGCTTCTTTAATATTTGTTCTTTGTATTTAATTTTTGATAGTCTGATTAATATGTGTCTTGTTGTGTTTCTTCATGGATTTATCCTGTTTGGGACTCTCTGCACTTCCTGGACTTGATTGACTGTTTCCTTTCCCATATTAGGGAAGTTTTTAACTATAATCTCTTGAAATATTTTCTCAGTCCTTTTTTTTTTTTCTCTTCTTCTTCTGGGAGCCCTATAAATCGAATGTTGTTTCATTTAATGTTGTCCCAGAGGTCTCTGAGTCTGTCCTCAATTCTTTGCATTCTTTTTTCTTTATTCTGCTCTGCAGTAGTTATTTCCTCTCTTTTATCTTTCAGGTCACTAATCCATCCTTCTGCCTCAGTTATTCTGCTATTGATTCCTTCTAGAGAATTTTTAATTTCATTTATTGTGTTGTTCATCATTGTTTTTTGCTCTTTAGTTCTTCTAGGTCCTTGTTAAATGTTTTCTGTATTTTCTCCATTCTATTTCCAAGATTTTAGATCATCTTCACTATCATTACTCTGAATTCTTTTTCAGGTAGACTACCTATTTCCTCTTCATTTGTTTGGTCTGGTGGGTTTTTACCTTGCTCCTTCATCTGCTGCATATTTCTCTGTCTTCTCATTTTGCTTAACTTACTGTTTGGGGTCTCTTTTTTGCTGGCTGCAAGTTCGTAGTTCCCGTTATTTTTGGTGTATGCCCCCAGTGGTTAAGGTTGGTTCAGTGGGTTGTGTAGGCTTCCTGGTGGAGGGGACTGGTGCCTGTGTTCTTGTGAGTTGGGCTGGATCTTGTCTTTCTGGTGGGCAGGGCCTCATCCGGTGGTGTGTTTTGGTGTATCTGTGACCTTATTATGATTTCAGGCAGCCTCTCTGCTAATGGGTGGGGTTGTGTACTGTCTTACTAGTTTTTTGGCATGCCATGTCCAGCACTGGAGCTTGCTGGTTGTTGAGTGGAGCTCAGTCTTAGCGTTGAGGCGGAGATCTCTGGGAGAGCTCTTGCCGATTGATATTACATGGGGCCGGGAGGTCTCTGGTGGTCCAATATCCTGCACTCGGCTCTCCCACCTCAGTAGCTCAGGCCTGACACCCGGCCAGAGCACCAAGACCCTGTCAGCCACACGGCCAGGTACGTGGAGATTTTCCTGCCTTTTCGGAAGTCTAATTTCTTCTGCCAGCATTCAGTAGGTGTTCTGTGGGAATTTTTCCACATGTAGATGTATTTTTGATGTATTTGTGAGGAGGAAGGTGATCTCCACGTCTTACTCCACCATCATCTTGAAGATCCTCCTCCAGTTTTGTTTTAGTCCATCACAAAAGACATGTAGAAAATACTTTTTCCTACTGGAATATATTAAAACATTCCTTTAGATTAATGCTTTAGAACTAAATAAAGCAAGGGTTTATCTTTTTTTTCCTTTGAAGAAAAATATTTAAACAATTTCCAGATTATTATTAGAACTTTCTAGAACTCTAGTTCTTTGTTTGATGAGCAAACTTCGAAGGTATTTGTTGGAATTTCATTAACAGACTGTATGGTCCACTAGGTCTCTGTGGCCTTCTATAGGAGCCATAGTGAAGTCATTACACTTAAGTTTTATAGCATTGTAAATTGACATGAGCCATTTAGAAAGCAAACAGTAGCCTTTCAAAAACTCTTTGATGTTGCTCCCACTTCCAGGAATCTGCTCTGAGGAAATAATTTAAAATTTGAAAAAATTTAAAGGGAAACATTCAACACAGTAATGTTAATTATTTTGGAAGATCAAAAGCAACTAAAATGATCAATTAAAAAAGAACAGTTGCATATATTATGTTTTATCTAAGCTGGACTGTACCTTAACCATTATGGTAGCAGCATAGTAAAATGTATATATAGTCTGATTATAACTATGAAAATGATTATTATAGATGATGGCAGTTTTTCCTCAGGTTTTCTCTAGTGTTAATGATGTGTCTCTTAAATTTAAGACTACGTATTTAAACATCTTGGTAAATTGGAAAAGCCAATATAGTTCTCTTCATACAATTTAATTTTGCTTTTGGGCACACTAAGAAATAGGATAAGCACATTTTAGCAGGATACTGTTAGTTCAGTATTTTGTATTACTAGGCATGGCATTCATTCTTATCACCTGTATGTTATGACATGGGAAGTACCTAGTTCAAAAAACTGTATAACAATTTTACATGTGCAAAAACTTTTTTTTAGGCTAGTATGTATGGAGAAGGCTAATACATTTTTTAATTGATAGATTCTTTTAACTTGTCTGCATGACACCGTGTTGTGACAGATTTATATTCATGATGCCTATGTAGTTGCCTGAGGCTGCTCTAACAAAGTAATACAGACTGGGGTGGCTTAACCAACAGAAACTTATTGTCTCGCAGTTCTGGAGGCCAGTAGCCCAAAATCAAGATGACAGCAGAATTGGTTCCTTCTGAGGGAGAATCTTTTCCAGGCCTCCTTCCTAGCTTCTGGTGGCCTCAGGCATTCCTTGTCTTGTTAATAATGTTCTCCCGGTGTCTTCATGTGTTCTTCCCTTTGTGCATGTCTGTCTCTATGTCCAAATTTCCCCTTTTTATGAAGTCACCAGTCATACTGGATATGGACCCACCCTAATGACTTCAACTTAATCATCAACAAAGACTCTATTTCCATATAAGGTCACATTCATAAGTACTAGGGGGTTGGGGCTTCAACATCTTTTTTTTAGGGACATAATTCAACCCATACCAATGCCTTAATAATGCTGTTGACCCTAATACCTTCTGGAGAATACTACACATGTATTGGCAAACATGTAGACTGATTTCTTCCCCTTTTAAATAATACCGTAAGCATATAAATCATTTAAGATAAGTCTAGCTCTGTAAAAATCAGGATTTCTAGATTGAATATTTTCTGTTTCTTGACCTTAATAATGCGTAGACTATGTCACAGTTCCCCTGGAAGCTTGTCTAGCACAGTGGTTCTAAATGTGCTAGCAGACAGCATCGACACCACCCAAGAACTTGATAGAAGTGCAGATTCTCAGGACCATCCCACCCCTACTGATGCTCTGGTTGTGAGGCCCAGGTCTGTGTTCTCACACTCTCCAGGTGATTCCAAAGCAGTGAAATAGCATCTCAAGGTTAACAAATCACAAACTGAAAGCCTTGGTCTTAACTTCAGATTCACTTTGCTTTTAGATTTAATTCACTTTCTTAGGTGGCATGTGGTGGAGGGTCAGGGGAGGGGAACCAGTTTAGTCATAATGTAAAACCAGCTTTGAACCTTGAAGTTCATGACTTGAAAAATGTAAACTTGGAGATATATTATCTTTGCATTTTGTAAGTGGTAAAATGATGTCCAGATTTTTCATTGATTATTCCATAAAACATCTCCGTGCCACATATGGATTTCTAACTTGTTTGTCTTATATTTCCCCTTAATAGAATGAAAAGTTGATTCTAGAGCATCAAGAAAAATCCAACAGACTTCAGAAACGACTAAGTGAGGCGGAACAGAGAGCTGCTTCAGCCTCCCAGCAGGTAGGGAGCTTCCTCGTTATCCCTGGATAACAACAGTCTGAGTAGAGCGGAGATAAGAAAAGTTCCTTAGAAGTTTCCAGAGAACTAGTAGTTTTATTTTTATTTGATTAAACTACTTAAAATTAGTCTCTTTAATGTTTAAGGTTGAAAAAGTAAACTTCAGAAACAGAAATAAACATCGGTCTCTGCCATTTGACACCTAAATCTGGAACTGCACTGTCCAATATGATAGCTGCTAGCCACAGGCAGCTGTTTAAATTAAAATTAAATAAAATTAAAATTGAAATCTTCAGTCACACTATTCAGATTTCAGATGCTCAAAAGTCACTTGTAGCCATGTCATATTGGACAGTGTAATATAGAACAACTGTCACCCCAGTAAGTTCTGTTGGACAGCACTGCTCTAGAATTATGTTCTGTCTAAAACTAGGCAGGTATTCATTGACAGATTCGGAAGTAAATGACATTGCTTTGAATGTAGTGTTTCAAATCGCAGTGTTTTTATTGCAGTTTTTAAATGGAAAAAAATTACCTAGCTTATAGGTTTAACTTCATTTAATGCACATTTGTATATGACCATATAAATCTAAAATACCATATAAAAGTTGTCCAATGGGAAATAGAGTAAAAAGTGCAGAACATCAATGAAATTATAAGGGGCAATTACTCCTAATGCACACGTATCACATAAATGAAATGGGCCATTTGTTCTAAAGTAGGAGCAGTAGTCTCTCCTGTTAGGATCAAAATGAAAAGAGTTTAGTGATTATAAAGATAGGCTTGAAACAGACTGTTTAGATAGATAGAGAAAAACAAACCGAGTTACTGTATTAGTAATTATATAATATTTGGTACTGTTTCAATCAAAATTAACATTATTCTTAGATTTTATTACAGCAGTAACTAACTCTAAATACTGAATTCAGTTTGTGTTCATGATGTTTATAGATTTTTTTTTTTGAAATCTACTTCTGGTATGAACATGGCATAGCACTTAAAGAAAATCCAATCATAATTTGCCCTTCAGTTTTCCTGCCTCTTGAAAGTAATTATAGTTTTACCATGTAAGTTTAACTTCTTATGACATTATGGATTACTGGATGAATTAATTAATTATTCAAGAATTCATTTAGATTATAAGGTAACAGGAGCCAAAGTGTATGGGACAGTATCTTGAGAGGAGGTATTTTGGAGTCAGGCAGATAGCCTGGTGCCATTAAGTAGGCATATGACTTTGGGCAATTTCATCTTCTCTAAGCCTCAGTTGCTTCATGTTTAACGTAGGATAATAACACCTCCCCAATAGAGTTATTGAAAGATCAAAGGAATTAGCACATACAAAGCACTTAGCATAGTCATTTAATGGTAAATAAGATACTTATATATAGAAATTAAATTTCTATATCACAGTCTTTAAAGATTCAACTTTACCTTTGTCAAGGACTGTGGTAAAGAAAATGCCTACCTAAAATCAACTACCTGCACAAGGGTACAGTTACAGAACCTTAACGATATAATCCAGTTGACTTCTAGTTGTCTCCTTCCTGACAGAATTAAACCTAAGCAGTCCAACAAAGATGTTTCTCCTGTTATTTAAACTCGCTAATGGCAGAGATTACACCATTCTCCTTGTGAGCCTTCTTTTTAATGTTTTGTCAGTAACCACTTCACAGATTTTTCCCTAAGTTTTGTTCCTTCCATTCTGTTCTCATTTGAAGATGGAAAGTAATCATTCAGCATTTTCCCCATACACAAAAAGGAATTTATTCCCTGGAGTTAATTTTTTTTTCTATTTTAAGTGTGTCCAAGTCATAAACTTTTTTATAAGACATATATTCAGTCTTTTTTAATCTTTATCTTTACCTTCTCTGAATCCTTTCTAATTTTCCCATTTTCTTCCAAAACTGGAAACTCCTGTTAAAAATGGTATCCTGGGAAGGGCTTGATATTTAATGAAGTAAAGGCATTAAAACAGGGATCCCCAACCCCTGGAACTGGGCCGCACAGCAGGAGGTGAGCAGCAGGCGAGCGAGTGAAGCTTCACCTGCTGCTTCCCATCGCTCCCCACCGCTCCCCGTCGCTCCCCATCGCCCCCCGTCGCTCCCCCTCGCCCCCCGTCGCTCCCCATCGGTCTCCGTCGCTTCCCGTCACTCCCCATCGCTCCCCGTTGCTCCCATCGCTCCGCATCGCTCCCCATCGCTCCCCGTCGCTCCCCATCGCTCCCCGTCGCTCCCCATCGCTCCCCGTCGCTCCCCATCGCTCCCCGTCGCTCCCCATCGCTCCCCGTCGCTCCCCATCGCTCCCCGTCGCTCCCCATCGCTCCCCGTCGCTCCCCATCGCTCCCCGTCGCTCCCCATCGCTCCCCGTCGCTCCCCATCGCTCCCCGTCGCTCCCCATCGCTCCCCACCACTCCGCATCGCTCCCCACCACTCCGCATCGCTCCCCATTGCTGGCAGTACCGCCTGAACCACCACCCGCCTCTCCCCCGATCCGTGGAAAAACTGTCTTCTACAAAACCAGCCCCTGGTGCCAAAAAGGTTAAAGACTGCTGCATTAAAAGATGATTATTGTCTCTCACATGTCATTCTTACCAGTGCAGCCAAGCATCATGTCATTGGTTCAGCACAAGCCCTGCAGTGTAGTCATTCAGTCACACTCGAAATATGCTGTTCTGTTTAACTTTTTCTATATCTTCTTCATCCATCTCTGGACAACAGTTAGATATTCCAAGTGTATCATTCTAAACTATTGAATGCCACACTGTGTTCTTTTGACAGTATGGAATTTTAAAAAATCAGTGTGGTGAAGCCCTTCTCTGCAGGACACAAAACCTAGAAACTATGAAAAGAAATTAATAAATGTGACTATTTAAATTTCAGATTTCTGCATAGAAAAGTCTTAAAGTCAGTGACAGAGAAAAATATTTGCAAGACATATGACAAAAGGCTCGTATCCTAAACACACATAGAGTGGCTAATCAACAAAAAAAAGTGCTACAGTACAATAAAGTGAATAAAGGATAAAAGACAGATGGCTTTTAAACATTTTTTTTAAATGCCCAACTCATCCTCACCCAAAAGGCAAATAGAGATTTAAACTGTAATCACATATTATTTTTCACCTGTCAGCTCATGAAGTTTGATAATACATTGTGCTGGCACTTGCACACATCACTGACATGAGTGTGTATTGGTACAACCTCTTTGGCACCCAACTTGGCAGTATCTCTCAACAGTTGTAAACGTACCTAACCTGTGACCTAGCAGTTCTAAGAATTTATTCTGCAGGTAGTGTACTTGCACCTGGGCAAGTCTGTGCAAGGAAGCACGTAAAACTCCTAATTGCAGCATTGCCTATAATTCTAAAAGATTAAAGACCATCTAAATGCCCATCAGTAGGAAACCAGTTAAACTATGGAATATCCATACACGGGAAATTTTGCAGCTGTTAAGAGGAATAAAGTAGATTTAATGTGGAACTATTTCTAAGGTAGATCATTTAGCAGGAACAAAATATGAAAAGTGTGTATAGTACTTTATCCTTTTTTAAATAAAAAAGGGTGAGGAAATATGTGCATGTATTCTCACTTAGAATATTTCAAGAAATATACTTAGAAGCTGGAAATAGTGGTTTTGCCTGGAAAGAGGGATGTGGAATGAAGGACAGAGATGGGAAGACTTCCTTTATGCTGTATACTCTTTTGTACTGTTAGATATCTTTTACCATGTGTCTGTATTATCAATTCCAATTTAATATTTGAACATTATTTTCTTATTAGACTTACTGTGATCTGTCATCATCTTTTTATTACCAGCCCTGTATTGTGCTGGCTCACACTTAGTTTGTGTTCTAGCCTCTTTCCTGATTAACTTTTATCTAGATGTTTTTCATTCGTTTGTAAAATATGTTTTGGAATTCTCAGTGTATTACTGAGCTATGGAATGACGTATTTGACATGCATATCTCTAGGGTAATACAGGCATTTTAAAGTCTCAAGAGTAAAAGAGAAATGAACACAAAAAGCGACCTCTAACAAGACCCCTTACAATAAGATTATTTTCAATAATTGTAAGTTGTGATGCATTATACTTAGTAATAGTCTAAGATTTTTCCACATTAAAAGTAGCTACTTACTGATTGTTTATTTCAATTGCAGCTCAGTGCGATTACAGTACAGAGAAGAAAAGCAGCCTCCATGATGAATCTGGAAAATATTTAAAAATATTCATAGTTCACTCACAGAACTTTAGACTTGGGAAAGCTGTTGGACTAGAAGTTTATTAAAATGGTAAAACCTGCATAGAATGGTTAAGGCTTGTGTCGTTTTGCATAAGCATTTTCCATTCTGTTTTGAGGGTTATTGGAAAACAGAACAGCTTCCTGTAAGTAAAGAAAAGGTAATCCTATATTGAGCTTCAGTAGAGAATAAAGCCAGCTGGGAAGAGCTCATTGCCTTCATCAACGTGTCTATTTTTTAATTCCTCCTTTTTCCCTTGGAAGAGCG
>NW_006784763.1:399157-429170 GCF_000442215.2 Lipotes vexillifer | reverse complement strand
AGAGCGTAACAGTTTTCAAACTATGCTAATCATGAGAAAGAGTTTTAAGAAATTGCTAGAATTTTAATACTTCAGGTTCCAGAATTTGAGAATTTTACATCTGTTACTCGTAACTCATTTTTAAAGTTCCCAAGTATCCGTTTTATTATTAACTCACATGTAATAAATTATGCACTTTCTAAAATGATGCTGTCATGTATTTTATTTTATTTATTTATTTTGTAATTATAAATTTATTTTTTATTTATTTGGCTGCATTGGGTCTTTGTTGCTGCACGCGGGCTTTCTCTAGTTGCAGCTAGCGAGGGCTACTCTTCATTGCCGTGCGCAGGCTTCTCGTTGCAGTGGCTTCTCTTGTTGCAGAGCATGGGCTCTAGGCGCACGAGCTTCAGTAGTTGCGGTGCGTGGGCTCAGTAGTTGTGGCACACAGGCTTAGTTGCTTGTTGCACGTGGGATCTTCCCAGACCAGGGATTGAACCCATGTCCTCTGCATTGGCAGGCAGATTCTTAACCACTGCACCGCCAGGGAAGTCCCTGTCATGTATTTTAATGTAATAATTGTCGTGATTCATTTTTACCTTACACAATTTTCAGTTTTTATCAAATATTGATATTTAAGAATTTGGGAAGGTTTTCATTTGCTTGGGGTTTTGGGGGTTTTATTTTGTTTGTTTTTGCTATTAATCAAATGGAATCTTAAGTTCTGAGACTGCATGGGCATTGAACTATTGCAGTCCTATTGATTTTCGTAGATCCACGTAGTTAGTTACTCTCTGCTCCTAGTTTGAACGTGGTGTACCCTGCTTTCTGGTGATTAGGGTAGATGGGTTTGCATCTGGACAACAAGTTAGGAGACGATTGCAGTAGTCCAGATAAAAGATAATGAGTTGAGTGAGGTGACTTGAAAACATGCATGTGTAAATATCCAACCAGCAGTCAAAAGTTTAGGACTGGTGCCAACAAATTGGGATAGCCATGAGGTCTTTGGCATGGAGCTGATATTTGAAGCCGTGGAGTGTAGGGGCTTGCCTCCGGGCCTTATGTGATGTACTGACTACCTCTTCCCCTCCATTTCTCATGCTGTATCCCTGACAGTGGCCTTCTTTATCTTCCATCATTACGTTATCCTCCCTCCCCACATAGGGTCTCCGCACATACTTTGCCACTTGCACATTCTTCAGATCACTACTCAGACAACACTGCCTCTGAGAGCCTTCCCTAGCCTCCAGACTGGGTTAGGTCCCCTTGTTGTACTGCTCTTAATATATGCTATATTTTTTTCCTGTATAGCACTTACCAAAATTCGTAAATAACTCTTTTGGAAATTTTTTTCTGTAATGTCATCTCCTCCCCAGCAGACTGCAAGCTCCTTGAGAGTAGGACTCATGTTTACTATCCTTCATCGTTGTATTCTTAGCCCTCAACACAGTTCCTGGGTCATGGACGGTATTCAAAATTGTTTGTTCAAAAACTGAAAAAGAGTCTTTAAGGACAGGCCCTTAGAAAATGCCTTCATTGGTTGAATGAGCTCAGGAAGAAAAGTCACCGGAGGAGACTGAATAGGAGCAGTGAGAGGCTGGTAACCAGGAGAACCCAAGATGACAGAAACTAAAGGACAGATGAAATCTGATCTTATAGGCAGGAGGGGGCAAATGGTTGCTAGTGTCAAGTACAAGGATGAGACCAAATAATACAGACATGACAGTTAAATGGTAGATAGGCGCTTAGCTTATTTCCATTTCTTAAAGAATTTTTCATTTGATTCTCTACATTCCTTCCCATGTCATTCACAAACTGATTTCCATGTCATAAGAGTTATGTTCATATTTATGTTTATAGAATATAGTGTTTATTTTTTTAAACTTTTAATTAGATAAAATGTTAGAATTATATCTGACAAAAAAATGAGACTGTAAGAGAAAGCACTTCAGAAACTAACATTGTAGACAAATGAAATATAAGTGTTATTACCCTGTTTTAAAAAGAAAATCTAGGGCTTCCCTGGTGGCGCAGAGGTTGAGAATCTGCCTGCTAATGCAGGGGACACGGGTTCGAGCCCTGGTCTGGGAGGATCCCACATGCCACGGAGCAACTAGGCCCGTGAGCCACAACTACTGAGCCTGCGCGTCTGGAGCCTGTGCTCCACAACAAGAGAGGCCGCGATAGTGAGAGGCCCGCGCACCGCGATGAAGAGTGGCCCCCACTTGCCACAGCTAGAAGAAGCCCTCGCACAGAAACGAAGACCCAACACAGCAAAAATAAAGAAAATTAATAATAATAAAAAAAAAGAACATTTGCAAAAAAAAAAAAAATTTAAAAAAAAAAAAAAAAAAAAAGAAAAGAAAATCTAACTTTCCAGACTTATTTCTTTAAGGTAAAATCTTTCAACATAGCACTTTCTCCAAACTTTGGCCAAAGGTACCTACTCTCGACATTTTAAAACTAATAACCTCCCCCCTCCAGTTGGCTATCTTTCTTGAATACTTAGATATTCTCCAAGAAAAGGATAAGCTGCTAAAATGCCGATAATAGGCCCTTCTGACCTCTGTTCAATTTGAAGAGACTTAAGCTATTAGCAACAGAACTGACCGTGTATGGTTATTTTTCTTCCAGAAAATTTTGTTAGCTAATGATTTCTAATGTAAAAATGTAGTAGCGTTTTTGACATTCCTCGTATTGGTCAGTCTTAACTTCATCTGCACAGACAGTAAGTATCAGTTACTCTGTGAGCTTTATTTTAGGAGACAGGGGAAATGAATAGGAAAGGGAGAAAATAAATGATATAAATCTGAAATTGGGGGTAACATAGCTAGTTCATTTTATTTATTTGTGTTTCTGTATCGTGTCTCCCTGAGGAAGAAAAGAGACGTGATGACCTCTTCTTCACTTTGTATACAAATATGCAAATTGGGGCAGCCAACAATCTTCTGATTTCTCCTCTGGTGTGAGAACTATGGGAGAACATTAGTAACAATTCAGTCATTCGTTTATTCAGCAAATATGAATATTTCATAGCTGCACAGTCTGCCAAGCCAACTCAGACAAACCAAGGAAGAGCGAAAATACACTTTTAAACACTTTATTATAAATTCTGTTCTTTAACCATAATGTGTTTTATCAATTTTTCCAAAATAAATCTGTGATAAGCTTTTTTTTGTAAACCTCTTAATCAAAAATAATGACTAATTTTTTTAGATTACTTTAAAATGTATGTATACATATAGATATGTATACAGAGAGGAGACAGACACTGCAACACCCCAGTGTTGCCTATGAAATCTGTCCCCTACCAACTTTTTTTTTTTTTCCTTAATTTTTTTTGGCTGTGCTGCACAGCATTCAGGATCCTAATTCCCCAACCGGGGATCGAACCTGTGCCCCCTGCAGTGGAAGCACGGAATCTTTTTTTTTTTTTTTTTTAAATTGTATTTACTTATTTTTGACGGCATTGGGTCTTTGTTGCTGCGTGCGGGCTTTCTCTAGTTGCGGCGAGCGGGGGCTACTCTTTGTTGCGGTGCACGGGCTTCTCATTCCAGTGGCTTCTCTTGTTGCAGAGCACGGGCTCTAGGTGCACTGGCTTCAGTAGTTGTGACGCACGGGCTTAGTTGCTCCGCGGCATGTGGGATCTTCCCGGACCAGGGCTCGAACCCGTGTCCCCTGCAGTGGCAGGCAGATTCTCAACCACTACTCCACCAGGGAAGCCCCAAAGCACGCCATCTTAACTGGACTGCCAGAGGAGTCCTCACTACCAGCTGTTAAAGCGTAAAAAATGTGTAGCTTTTTTGACAACATTAATGTTCTTAGTATTTACGTAAGGAAGAACTAAGTAAATATGTATATACTTAGATAACAAAAATCGTAGGATGGAAAGGCATTTTTAAAGTAATTTTTTACAACACTGGCACCCACCCAACCACCAAGAAAAAAATCTACACTAAGTAAGTGGCCTTGTAGCCCAAGGGTTCATCACAAAAATTCACACATGCCCCATATGCCTATAGACACTCCCAGTGCACTAGCTCTAACCCTACACTTATTTCTTCCACTCAAAAAGTATTTTGGAATGTAAGCAAAGGAGAAAAACATTATAGAGATAACTTTGAACCTGCTCTAGTTTCTTCCTTTTTAAGTACATGTTCTTATAGCTCACTCCTTTATTTTTAGTAACAAATTACCAGTGTTACTGTGCACAGTTGTTGAAGTTCACTGGGGCGGGGTAGGCAGCTCCCTCTCCCTTGAGGTGGCCCAGTCCACTCTGCAACAGCCTTGACCACTAGAAAGTTCTTGCTGATACTGAACTGAAATGTGTCTCCTCCCTTCATTCTGCCTTGTACAACAGAGTAAGTCTAAACCATCTTCCACATGGCAGATCTTCAACCTTTTAAAAATAATTATCACGCTCTCCCTGGTACTTAGTAAGCATCTCCATTTCCTCAGAGGACTTGGTTTTGAGTCCTTGCACCAGCCAGTCACTGGTCTCTGAAAACATATATATCTTCTTTCACTCGTTCTATAGATATTTACGAGCATCTTACTTTACACCAGGTATGCTTGGGATGCCTCAGTCTTATGCCCAGAGCCAAACATTATTTTCAGGGTATAAACTATTAATTCCCTTGTTCTGGATCATGACTGGGAATGGTGGGGAGAAGGCAAGTGATACCTGCCCAAGGAGGGGAGCGGGGGACAGCTTATTAGAATCTCCAGGGAACTGTGGCTTCGCAGTACATACCCTTCCCCTTTCCCTCACCCCAAAAGGAGTGACATATTCTCTTCCAGAAGCCTGCTTTGACAGTTACTGAGTTAGCGATTCAGGAAAATGTTCATATAATTTCTCATTAGTATTTAGGATGACAAAAAAATGAGAATTACTGGTCTGGAGTCTACGCCTTCCATTAATTCAGCTTAAAATCATGTTAGCTTTTTTGGAAGTTGAATCACACTGTTGGACAGATATTGAGCATATTGTTGACTGAAATCTTAAGTTTTTTCTAAAGGTTCTGTTGCTAAGCCAGATCTTTGCCCCAGAAGTTGGACTGGTCATTTATCACTTTTCATTATATTATTACAGCATGCTGAGATCATTTTACTTCCTAATTCTGTCATCCAGTTTGTTACCTATAAACATAGGAACGTGTCTAATTCTGTTTTATTGCTATATTTCTTGCATCCATGACAATTTTTTATTTACGATGAATTCCATCTACAGCTTTGATAAACATGGCACCCATATTTTCATGAAAATCACTGAAAAAATGAGAACTAGATAGATCTGAGTACAGTCAGTCTCTTCGAGCATACCAACCACCACCCTCCCATGGCGGGTTATAATCAGAACCCATGAGGCATGGTCAGTCAACCTGTTTTTAATCTAGCCCATGTTTCTGCTTCCACACTATCATAAAAACATCAAGAAAGACCTAGGCTTCTGCCTAGGAAAGTTCATTTATGCTGCAACTGTCATACTTCCCAGACCTAATCTAGTAATCCTGTCTGAGAAGACAAGTTTAGATGGGTTTCTTCTTAGTAAATCCATGTAGCGTCCTAGTAATCACTGCTTGTTCCTTTTACGTTTATTTAAAACCCTTTCAGTCCTTTAGTATGGCATCATGGAAACTCCCGGTCACGACTTTTATCCCTTTTTCAAAGGATAAGAAAGCCATCAGATCATAATATGATGTATGAGGAAATCTGTTGGCACTTAGATCTGTGAAGATTAAAAATATGAGACTAGGATTTCCTTTCATGTGAACTGTGTTCTAGGGGATAAGGGAGAATGAGAGTAGCTACAGTCATTTTTCTGCAAGTAACCAAAAGAATCCATTCGATCCATTGGAGAATCTTCCCCTGGATCTACAGTAACCATGCTGATCTGTATTAATGTCTATTTATTGAGCACCTACCTTACACAAGCATTGTGCTAGCATTTTGCATTTATTATCTTGTATAATCCAACAACCCTGCTAGGTAGGTGTTGCTGCTAGGTAGGTGTTGTCATTCCTTCTCTGAAGATATAAGGTGTCATAAAAGTTAAACACCTGGCCCAGGGTCACAGAGATGTAAAGTAGCACTGCAGGCTTTCAGACCAGGTCTCTCCAACACCAGATTCCTTCTGCCAACACTGCATCCTTAGAGTCTGTGGAATTCGTGCTTTTGACATCCCTCCCATTTGCTGACAGTGACCGAGCAGTCGCCTCTGCAGGTTCTCTGAGTGCCCCCGGGGTTTTTTTGTTTTTATTTTGTTTTTTACATTTATTGTGCACTTTACTTGTATTACTATTACATTGTAATATATAATGAAATAATTATACAACTCACCATAATGCAGAATCAGTGAGAGCCCTGAGCTTGTTTTCCTGCAACTAGATGGTCCCATCTTGGGGGGAGGGGAGACAGTGACACCGATGTGTGTTGCTTATGTCCAGTCTACTCTGTGATCTCGTTTTGGTCGCTGTCACTGCAGAAAACCCTGCTTCACAAAGACAGGATGCTGGAAACGGAAGCAGGCTTTTCGTGCTTTTGTGGCAACATCAGGATATTCCGCCATGACTTTAATCCAGAACGTATGGAGATTTGAAGTTGTCTCAAACATACTTTTAAGGCCACCGTGATTTGCGATCTCAAGCAGTTGATCCTCTTCTAGCACGGACAAAGTCGATTCACCTGGCTTATTCACAGATGGGTCGCAGATCCATTCCTTCCCAGTTTGGGGTCTTTTGTGGTTGGGAAGTAATGCTCAAAGTCTTTGGAAAGCTGATCTAGATAGGTGATCATGCACCAGCTGGGAGAAAGAAGGCCCTGGCTTAGTCTCTCTGAAAATCTCTGCTGTTTGAAACATGTCAAAAATCCCAGTGTTCACATGTCTTCTCTTATACACAGAGGTGAGATGGCTTTCTAAAGGTAGATCACTGGCCAGAGCTTTTGAGTTACAAGAGCCACTTCAAAGATTTCTTTTAGAAAAACAGTCACCACTGGCAGCACGTTTCAGTGGCACAGAATGGGTCACAAAACTTGCTTACTTGTGTGGCATATTCAACCTGCTCAACAAACTCAACCTGTCACTTCAGGGGATAACAACAACTGTGTTCAAGTTGGCAGATAAAGTGACTACATTCAAAGCCAAACTGGAATTATGGGTGCCCTGGGGTTTAATTCCTCTGCGTCACGAGGCTCGAACTCACTGTAAACAGCTCTGTATTCTCAAACAAGTGCTTCATCCTAGACTTCAGGTAACTCTTACTAGTGTCCATTCTTTCCTTTTCAGTTCAAGGATTTGTGTTCTTGATAGAAGATACAGACACAAAATAGGTTTTGAAAAATTCTGCGTTCACTTTTTCATGCATCAGCCTTATTATGACGAGTCGGAGCAGCGACAGAGTCTTTCTTTGCCTTTTCTGACTCTGACTCCAACCCAAAAAGCCCTTTTGGTTATCAAATTATATGCATTACATAGAAAACTTCCTAAGAAAAGCATCTTCATATCTAGTGGGATTTGGGTATTTTTTCAAACCCGGAAAAGAAATTGGCCATAACCTAAAAAGTCAAGTAACTTTAGTGAAAAATATAGATCTAAGCAAAGGAAGTTATATAAACTGGTGGGTTACCTCCTTTAAAGGTTTCCAGATTTTTCTTTTTTCTTGGATTGCCTTATAAAGCTTTCTTTTTTTTCAATTGACGTACAGTTGATGTACAGCATTATGTTACAAGTGTACCATACGGTGATTCACAATGTTTAAAGGTTATACGTTATAAAATGTTGGCTGTATTCCCCATGTTGTACAATATATCCTTGCAGCCTATTTTATATGTAATAGTTTGTACCTCCTCATCTTCTACCACTGCATTGCCCCTCTTCCCTTCCCTCTCTCCCCACTGGTAACCATTAGTTTATTCTCTATATCGGTAAGTCTTCTTCTTTGTTATATTCACCAGTGTGTTGTATTTTTTAGATTCCATATATAACTGATATCATACAGTATGTGTCTTTCTCTGTCTGACTTATTTTACTTGGCATAATACCCTCCAAGTCTATTCATGTTGTTGCAAACGGCAAGGTTTTTCTTTTTCATGGCTGAATAGTATTCCATTGTGTATATATGTGTGTATATATACACATATACGTGTGTGTCTATATATATATCCTTTATCCCTTCATCTGTTGATGCACACTTAGGTTGCTTCCATGTCCTGCCTGTTGTAAATAATGCTGCTATGAACATTGAGGGTGCATGTGTCTTTTTGAATTAAGAGTTTTCGTCTTTTCCAGTTATATGCCCAGGAGTGGAATTGCAGCATCATATGGTAGCTCTATTTTTAGTTTTTTAAGGACCATCCAAACTGTCTTCCACAGTAGGGAATTTACATTCCTACCAACTACATCCTTGCCAACATTTGTTATTTGTGTTCTTTTTGATGATGGCCATTCTGACAGGTGTGAGGTGATATATCATTGTGGTTTTGATTTGCACTTCCCTCATGATTAGCAGTGTTGAATATCTTTTCCTGTGGCTGTTGGCCATCTGCATTTCCTTTCTGGAAAAATGTCTATTCAGGTCTCCTGCACATTTTTTAATCAGGTTTTTTTTTTTTGATGTTGTTATATGAACTGTTTATATATTTTGGATATTAACCCCTTATCAGCCATATCATTTGCAAATATTTTCTCCCATTCAGTAGGTTGTCTTTTCATTTTGTTTATGGTTTCCTTTGCTATACAAAAGCTTTTAAGTTTAATTAGGTTCTATATGTTTATTTTTGGTTTTATTTCCTTTGCTTTAGGAGACAGATCAAAAAAAAAAAATACTGACAGATTTCTTTAATAGGTGGTGACAATTTCACCAAAAAAAAATTTACCAAATATCTACCAAAAAATAATAAATATATGTTAAATTGTGTTTAGCAATTATAAAGTGGTTGAAACTATATTATATGATTTTCCTGTGTCGAAATAAGCATGGTATTTTAAAGTGAGGTATTTGAAAGCTATTTACTTACTTTGAGTATTTGGGACTCTTTGAGGCAAAGATATGACCACAGGCATTTGACATGAAAAAGAGAAGCTCAAATGATTCAAACGGTAAAGCTGGAGCAGAGCCAAAATGAACAAGAAAAGAAGGAAGGCACCTCTGAGGCTGCTACATGGAGGAAGGAAACACCAGAGAAAGATTTGCTTCATGAAGAAATGGTCTCACACTGATGATAATCTGGAAATTAAGCCATCAGCCAGATTAACAGGTAAAATAACCATAATTAACCCATAATTATAAATGTACTATTTAGAACTCAGCCGTATATAAGCCAAGTAGTAGTGAGAATATCAGGATACATTAGTGATACATTAGGAATGATGGTATACATTTTTTTTCTTTTATCTTTGCTATTTAATTTGCTTGACTTATTTATAAAAGCTAGCCAGATTTATTATACTTTATATCACAAAAATACTGATTTGAAGGTTTTACGTAGCATCAGTTTTAAGACATTAGTCCTAACTGCAGATTCATCATCAAGAAACAACGTGATTTTAAATAATTCTCTAACTTTCCAAGTAACGTGTCAGGATATAGAGAAAATTATTCTTTTGAGTTCTTGATAGCAGTGCTATTTTTTATCATAGGCGTATATTTTATATCTGTAAATACGTGTGTGCGTGTGTGTTACATAAATGTATAGGACACTAAATTAACTAATTCCATTCTCCCTAGAAGAAGGCAGGGACTAACTGACTACAAGCCAACAATATTGCTCTTTATCCGTTAGGTTATGTTCATAGTCATTCAAGCAGTACATTAACATAACATTTTAAACCAAGGTAATTAGCTTTACTTTACAGAAATTCATTGAGCTAGAAGTTCACACTCCGTATACTCAAAAACACATGAACTACTTTATGTGAACGCTTTTTATATTCTGAGAGGTAGTAGGGCAGGGGGCTTAGTTGCAGCCTGGCTAGGATTGACGCCCAGCTCTACCACCTACTGACCTTGAGCAAATTACTTAATTTCTGTGCCTCCGTTTCCTCATCTGCAGATAGATAACAGTGCCTTCTTCACATGCTGTGATGCTTAAACAAATTAATACGCATAAAATACCAAGCAGTGCTTTTGCCATGTGATAAGCCTTTTGTAATCATGTACAGAAGCCTGGAGGTTCTCTGACGAGCTTGTGGAATAACAAAGCCAGTTTTTATTGTGGAAGTTATCACTACGGAGATAGCGCTGGCAAGACCGCAGCTAACTGGGAGCAGTGATTGATTTCAGCAAGACTTGAACGAAGGAAACCAGGTAAGAGGCTGCTGCGATAATCCAGGCAAGAAATGATGAGGCTTGAACACTATATGGCAAGCGGTAGTGGGATTAAGAGAAGCAAAAGATGCTGAAGAGATATTACGTATAATACATAGATCTAGATCAGCATTTGGCTACAGGAGTTGAAGAAATAAGAACAGCTTCCAGGCTTGGATGGCATTCTCTTAAGGCAGGATATAGAAAAGGATGAGTTCCAAAATCTCAAGTACCTGCATACATCAAAGAGGAAATGCCCAACAAGCAGTCCACCAGAACTCAGGAAAAGCTGGATTGCAGCAACATCAAACTTAGCAGCACAGGGAATAGTCAAAGTCAAGGAAGTAGATAACAGATTTGCTTTTACCCTTTTTCAATCAAAGGTCTGTTCTGCCCCAGACTGGAGCACATCATCTAACGCAGTTCTGAGCACTGAAGGGAAATCATACTGAAGATGTCAACCTTGAAGTTAATTGCGAAGTTTGCTGCAGACGGCGAATGTTTCAAAGGTAGAAACCGTTTTCTAAGTGATCTGGCTAAGAACACATACACGAGTCCCTGGTGCCACGTTTCCCATCACATGTTGCAGAATTACCAGCAATAGGCCCTATCCTCTGGCTCCTGGGGACTTAATTTCCCTAGAAATTAAACTACCATGGTTATTCAACTTTAGACCTTGTAGGAGGAATCACAGTTATTTCTCTCTGGGGTCTTACTCAGAGCAAGCTATGTGGAAGTGAATAGTCACTAAGGAGGAACAAGGAGAAATAAACAAGCTTTTAGCCAAATGTATGAACAACTCATGTTTAAAAAAACTGGCCAAATTTTTACAAAAATTGTAAATTAGGGACTCTGTACGCTACCCTGTTGTGACTCCTGTACATTGTAATCTACATGAGAATATGTAACCCTCCCGGCTTTTGCTGTTCCCAACACAGAGGTGCATTTCATTATATGCTAATGTCTGCATGTAGGGGTTGAGTAAAGCCTGTTTCAGGCAGGGAGAACACAAAACTAGAAATTAGAACTAGCGCCTTGGCCCAGTCCCGCCAATGCCTAATGCTATGATCTTGGACATGTCTTCTCTGTAGAATAGAGATACCTCTTCTTTGCCCTAATGTTCCAGAATTCTGTGATCAAAGGAATGCATTTAATGAAACTGCGCCCTTTGAAAATTATTTTTTAAGAGGCTTATAAACACAGTCTCCCTGTCATTCAGAAATAACTTTTTTTTTTTTGCCTCAGAAGGCTTATCAGTCAACATTATGTTGAAGTCAGTGTCTTGTTCCTAATCATAATAATAGCCAAACATTTACCAAATGCCTACTACGGGCTTTATATGAGATGCTCTATGAGCTTGCTTTAAATATCACAGCAACCCCAGGAAGACAGTAGGATGTCACCGTCCTTTCACAGAAGGGAAAATTGAGGCTTAGCAAGGTTAGGTGACTTGGCAAAGGTCACACGGCTGGTGAACTGCACTTCAGCCTCTAAACCCAGGTGTCTCCAACCCTAATGTGTAAGTTGCTTCAACTGGTTGTTTTCAGATCTAAAACTGTATTCTGGAAAGAACTCCAGGTGGGGAACACTAAAATCAAACCATTATCATATGTCAGTGTCTCACCATCAAAGTTGAGCCAGAAAGCAGCCTAGTGAATCTGTGCTCTTCCACAGTCTTTGTCATGTTCCCTGCAGTTTGCGTTCCTGATCTAAGCTGTGAGACTGTCAACATGTACCATCATGTGAGACGTCACACACATATGCAGCTAAGTCATATACATCTAAATATTTAGCAAAACCAGATTTCAAGACACTCTAAAATGTACTGCAAAATGTACAGCATTTATTCACATACAGACAAAAAGGCACAAATTCTACTAAATAGTTCAACAGAAAAATACAGCTGTCCTCAACTAGTTTTATAAATACTTTCAAAAAGGGGGTAGAAATAAATACAGGATTGGGCCATGTAATATAAAATAGTCATCTCTACATATACTTTGTTTAATTCTGATTTTTAACTCTTCATGCACCTTTTTTTTTCAACTTTAGCTGAATGGACACCAAGCTAGGCACATAGTGAAAAATCCTCTGTACAAGGTTACAAATGTAATGACAAGTTTGTCCATTTCAAAATAATTAAGATTTGTACACAACACATATAACCCTTCATTTAGATTTTGTGTTTATAACCTAACAAATGACATTCCAGGCAACTTTACAAAAGTTTAACTAGCCTACATTTTGACATAATACATTGATCATAATCAAAGATATTTCTTGGTCAGGATGCACAAGGAAAGATAGATAAAGCTTTAAAAAAAAAAAAAAAGAAAGAAAAAGAAAAACAAGGAGAAGGAGAAAAGAAGAGCAAATGGTTCCGTACTCAGAGTGCAGGTGGGCAGGTTCGGCAGGCTGGTTGCCGCTTGTGCGGCCGCATACAGAGTTCCCAGCAGGACGTGAAACTCACCCACTCACAGAGCTATCATTACACTGTGCCAGAGAAACTGAGCTCTGTACCATTTGCATTTCAAAGCAGGAATCAAGTGTGGGCTTTTTGTTTGGGGGTGTTTTGTTCTTGTGTGGGGTTTTTTTTTTTATTTTTATTTTTTGTTTTGTTTTGTTTTTGGTTCAGCATAACTTGGAACGTTTGAAAGCTTTTCAACCTAAATGTGGGGAAAAAACAGGTAAGGCATTATTTTTGCACAAAACTAGCATTCCTAATAAATAGTGCAAATGAATCTGGTACCTCTTATAATGGTGAGAGGTCATACACTTACTTACTAGAATTAATTTAGATTTTCTTTCTATGGCTTGACAAATTATCCCTCTATATATTCTACTCTCACCCAGAGCTGTTGCTGTAGTCAAAAGATAACTGTAAATCGAGTCCACCTTCTCCTGTATCCAGCAAAAGGTTTTTTGCTCATATGCAAAAAAAAAAAAAAATTTTTAAATTATGCCGAGTTAATGTACAACTTGGATTCATAAGAAACTTCTAGTATCTGTAGCAACAGTTTATCTGGACAACAGTCTTTGAAAAATGAGCCCCGTAGCTCAAAAATAGTCAATCTAAAAACCTGGGTCATTCTTTCCCCTCCCCTGAATTAGCTACTAAAATGTATTCGAAAAGTTAAGACTTGGTTTGAAAATGTCATACATACAATGGGGATGTATCAGATCTACTATTTGATCATCTGATAAAACTTGCATAGCAAGATGGAATTCAATAAGCCTTTTTCCTTGTTGACGATCGTCCGGAAGACTTGAAAGGTAACTACAGAACTCAAAGCATTACTCATTAAGTATCAGAATGTCCCTGCCACATGGAAACAAATGTATAAATGAATCAGGAATCTGAATACTGATATTAACAAACTAAAGGATAATTTAGGGGAAGTTGGGCTTGTTCCAAGTGCCCATAACTCTAAATCTCATTGCTACTTAAACTTTCCTTAAGTTTGATTCACAACTACATTGAATTCCAAAAAAAAAATTAACAGGACCTTAACACTATCCACTGTCTTAATACATAATGCACTGCAGCGAGTGCAAAAACAGAACATTGTACTCAAATTTAATGCTAAATTCATTATTGCTGATAACTTACTAGTTATTGCCGTTTGCAATTAGAAAGTCCAAGTTACGAACTAGAGCTTACAACTCTGACTCCAGAAAACCTATTACACTTCAATCTCTTTCCCGTATAATCTTGGTCAATCAATGGTAAGAGGTTATCGCAACTTATTGCCTTTCTATTTTTTTTTTAAATATAACCTATTTTGCTTTTTTTTTGTTTTGTTTTTTTCATTTTTTTTTTTTTTTTAAAGGAATCTGTTCATGTTGGAAGGCCAGATTCCCCAACATGTGCACTAGTGGTCGGCTCTGGGAAATATGAGTCACCAGAGTCTGGAAGTTCATCACTTGAACTTGAATAGCCATTGTATTGTTGGAAGCCAGATGGCCAGTTTTTGCCAGTGGCCAGCGAAATCCCAAGCTGGCCCAGAGGCAGTGGTTAGGGAAGAGAAAGGTCAAAAGGACTCTGGTAAAGACGGGACCTCAACTGCCCTTTCTCGTAGATGGAACTTTGTAATGGCTTCACTCCCCACCAGCCCTATATCCACAACACATTCAAGGGCTTCCGGCAGCAGGACCTTGCTTACATTTACCCTAAATCTCCAAGCTCCAGCAGCTCTACCCTGTCCCTTCAGATCTTCCAGTCATGACGACTTTTAAATTTTCTCTTCCCTCATCTGCTGTATTTACACATGAATTCCCTAGAGTTACTGAAGCTTCAGAGCTACTGCCCGTACACTATAATGCAACAAAAACAGCCTTGTGGGCCAAAGTATAAATATGATTTCAAGATCCACCACAGTCCTAGAAAATAAGTTTTATGGGCTATTAAATGATATGTGAGCATTTCTCAAGAACCATATCTGATTCTGTATATTCAGGTAACCAAGAGTTTGTGCTTTGGGAAGAATACAGAGGGCAATAAAAACTCATGAGGCTTATTTAAAAGCCCTGCCCTCTTTAGAAACTTATTTCATCCAATTTTAGTGTTTAATTCAGCCTCTAGTCTTAGCAGTGTCTTACGGTCACAATCTAACTCTTGTGTTTCCTCAACAAGTTGCAAATAACACACTTCTCACAACAATGATTTATAAATGACTCAAAAAAAAAAAAATTCAATCTGAATTGCAAGTAAATGTGTTTGTGCAGCTCAGGAGTGACGGGTTTCTGCTCGTCCCCCGTGTCTGAACTCTCGCCTACCCCATGACAAGCCCGTGGCGCTCCCAAGCCATCTCTGCTTCATCAAGAGGCCAAAATGCTTCTCCTGATAATGTCTGTCCTCCTGTTAATAGTGCTGCTGGCATGTATACATTTCTTTTCTGATGCCTCACTCTCTGAGTCACTCATCTCTACATCAGGGACGTACCCGTCATTCTCATTGTCAGATTTCAATTTGCTTTTCGCCCTTTCCTTGGCTGGAACTCGGCCTAAGCCCAAATAGGGGTAGTCTGAGTGCTGGTGGCAGGCCCCCTCGTGGGCCTCTCCCTGCTGCTGCCGTTCCCCCTTCTTTGGAATCCGGAATCCTCCCCAGTTTTTCACTGGGCTAGCAGGTGTTGTAGGCACTTTGACTGCAGTCTGGTTATAGTTTACTTTGATTAGGGAGCCGTTGCACTTGGGCACCATCTCTTTCCTCGTGCCGGGTGCTGACTGCCCCACTCCAGGGGAGGTGGCAGCTCTTGTGTTGTCCACATGCCTCTGGGACACGTCTGTGGACCTGAGAGGCTTGTGACTCTGTTTGAAAGGTCTGTCCTTCAAGTCTCCCTTACCAAGATCACAATGAAAACGATGGTCTCTTCTGTTCCCGTGGTCTGGCATCACCACACCATTTTTCTGTTGTGCTGATATGAGACGTGCTTCTGCAAAGGTCTTTTCAAAACTCAAAAAGCTCTCTGGGACCACCATCCCCTCCCTTCTACTGCACAGGTCTGGCTGCTTTAGCAGGGTTTTGCCTTCACTCCCAGCACTGTTCTGCAACGGATCTCGCTTATGGGGCTTTTTCATCGAGTGAACCAAGGAAGTACCCATTTGCTTCCTGAAGAATGCAGAATGCCACTTCAAGTCCTCTATCTTGGGGGCATCGGGGCCCACAGAAGGGCTGTTAAACAGAAGCATGTTTTCCAGTGACGAGGAGGAAGAAGAAGGTGGCGCACCTACGAACACAAAACCACACGTCAAGGAAAGTTACAGCAGAGGCAAATCCAGAACAATAAAATTCCAGACCCTCAGCAGGACCTTCCCACCCAGCAGTAAAACACACAGCCACCCACTTTGTAAAAGTTCGGTTTTTATAGTAAAGGTATTACCTGCCGTGAAATCTGAATACTCAGTATCCTCTGTTTTCTAAAGCAGCTTTAAGTTCACGTACTTTTTCATGAAACAGTGTCTTTTCAAGGAATACATTTTCCGTCAAACAAAATAAGTGATCTGATTTTCAAATGGGATTCACTGCGGAATCTGTCTTCCAGATTCCGGCTTCCAGCCGGTCTCAGAGCAGCGCCTGCCAAGAGCTGCCACCTGCCACGCCTACAGATGGGGGTGAGGGTGGGGGGGCTGGGGGGGACTGGGGCTTTTAAGGTTCTTTCTCCAAATTATCTGCACCCTCACAGGGCTACATGGCTATGATGAGGATAAATACACGTCAATTGTGAAATGAATAAAGGAAGGTGTTTGAAATCATTCTTGACACAGAGTACATCTGTTTACTCTCGTATGTAAAACCCATTTGTGGAATTAAACTGAATTGCCATCCAACACAAGGATAAGTTAAATTGGTGTTTTTCAAACATTTCTGAGGCAAATCACAGTAAGAACTACGTTTCACAATGTAACCCAGTAAAAGCTCACTTTTCCTGCAATCATATTAGCCTTCATCGCCTGATAGGCACTCTGACAGTTTCTGTTCTATTTCACTTGTTTTAATGCTAGTGATGACCTGCTAAATTCATCTCACAACCCGGTAATAAACGGTAACCCTCAGTTTGAAAAATACAGGGTGAATTCATAACATACTAGAGTTCATCAGAAGGACCACGTTCCTGCAAGAGCCTCCAGAGCATCTACAAAGAGCAGTTTTCATGTTTCCTGAGTTATGAACCACCAGGAAAACAAGGTTCCACCCCAGAGTAGCAGACAGGAGCCCATGTGAGAGCTTAACTGCTGAGCGGAAACGGACACTGCACGAAAACAGAACAGAGCTAGCAACTCTAAACGTAAAATTATCATGACCGTAGGGGAGGGTGTTTTACAATCTGCTGGTTTAGAAATGGCTACTTTCTCAATAATCAAACTCAGGGTCAACCGTCACGCCACACGTATTATTTCTTTTATGCAGTCACCTAATGTGGGAAAATAGGAAGGCAAGAGGGGCTGACATTTTCCGAGCTCTGATTTCTCTCCTGACTCGGGATCCATGTTTCTGAAGGGCCTCTGACTCTCATAAGTATTGTCTCCACTGAGGACACTCATCCAGCAGAAGGGCCCTGCCCATTCTCGGAACCACGGGACAGTTTAAACCATGGATCCTAGTGACACATGTTAAGTCAGGGCCATCTCTGCCTCACTCGGAATCACCTCTCTTACAAGGTAGATCAGTGTGGGGCACGAACGACACAACTGAAAGTCTGAAACTGGGAAGAAGAAAAAAGGCATCCTAAGGGGTTTCCACTTCATTCCCTGGGGCAGTTCACAGGAAGATTACCATTGCTTCCAACCCGTCATACCTAGTGTGGGTCATTCCTCAGAGGGTGGCGAGGACCCCTTTTCCTGTTCTGGAACAGCAGTAGGACTTCTGAACGTAGATCTGCATTACATCTGTTACACAAAACACTTCCTAACCTTGTTAAGAAGCTCAACCACTTACCAAAAAACCTCAGCCACGAAATACAAGGGAAAAAAAAAAAAAAAAAAACTGCAATAACCATGAAAAATGACTCAAGTGAAATCAGATGAAAACGTTCCTTACAGCTTATTTTCATAGGTAATCACTCATTACGTAAGGACTTTTAACAAGAGTCACAGAAAGCCCTCCACTGGCAAAGCTCCACAGACACAACCTGCACTAATGATCCTGGGCAACAGCAGCTCGGCCTCTGCAGCTGGAGGCTGGGTGATCCGCACCAGACATCCCTGGGGTGCGGGTGGGGGCTGCTGTTTACATAAGGACACACCACGGGCAAGGGAGAAAACAGGTCCCCTATTTTATTTGCATTCAAGTAGGAATAATGAAGAGACAGAAGTTCACCTTAAAGAATCTGAGTCAAACTGCTTGTACTTGTGATACCCTAACTCAGAAAAATTTATTTTAAAAGTTTGACAACTCTAAAGTCTAGCTGACGATATAACACTTGATATATCTGGGAAATATTTACTCTTGGGAAGGAAATTACCTAGGATGATATTATTAATACGTTAATGCTATCAAAACAATGTAACACACTTCAAGAATATCATTTAAAACTCCCCAAGCTTTTTCTCTCTTTGTTCGGCTGACCAGTTTGCCTCTGGTCACACATATCCAGTTAGTTTTAGGTAAACCCAGAATGTGGATTTCAACATAATAGGTTATAACAACTTCTTTGTTGTATCTGTGTTTCCTAATCTACAGAGACGAAAAGCCACAGAAGCAGGAGGAAAGAGTAAGCCGGTGGACTCTGCACAAAAGGCAAGCAGTGCAGACACTGCTGCTCTAACTTCAAAGGGCCGCAGACACGAGGTCCCCTAAGACCCGCCTGCTCGTGGGTCATGGTTCTGCCTGATCCGCACTCAACAGACTTCCTCCTCTGAAATCCTTATAACGCCTGCTTTCTGAGGCTTCTGATCACAGAACGCTAGTGCGGAAAAGCACTTCAGAGGGCAGGATTCTGGACCAAACCTCTTACAGACCAACAGAGTCCCGGAGAGGTTAAACAACTTGCCCTCCTATGCACTTGAACTCAAAGTCACTCAAGTGTTCACCGGAGGTGGGGGAAGTCCACGTCTTAGTTTTCTTTTTCTCTTTGCCAGAGCAATGCAACATAGGCAGCACTAAATAAATATGTTGTGCTGAATCTCAAAAGTATTCAAAATTCCAACTACACCAAAATAATCCACTGTGAATGTTATCTAAACATGGATATGTGCCTTAAGTACACATCTTAAGATATATTTACCGTATGTTACAGGTAGATCCGAAGGCTAGATAATTATAAATCTTTTTAGGTATCCCCATGATACTTTACATTTATCAAGTGCTTTGCAATATGTAAGTTACTCTTTCGAGTCTCACAGTAGTTCCCAGGAGGTAGCTGGAGATCTCATCCTCACGTTACATGTGAGGAAACGGGGGAGACTTGGAAAACGTAAGACTTGCTTGTGTTGAGCCTTTAAGTAGCCAGTATAGGATGTGACCCATACATGAGGCCCAGTTCATGGCCCTCTCCTCTAGACCACGGTGCCTCGAGTGCCTAAGATTTTCTTCAACCACAAAAGCCTTTGCTTCTACAGTATAAAAGAAAGTTCAAGAAACTAGCATTGTTTTCCCTTAACAGAGGGCTTACAAACCCCTGCCCTATTGTTTGACCTACCGGGGCTTAATGCATACCTGAAACTCTTTCTTGCTCCAAAAGCTTAGTGTAAAGATTGAATATCTGTTCCTGGACTTTGCACACAGATCGTTTAATCTTTTCCCTGCGGGTCACCATGTAAGTGAGGTTCCGAACCTAGAACGTAGAGAATAAAGATTCTAAGTAAGCAATACATTATAACAGGACTTTGGTGTGTTTCTTTTTTTTTTTCCTCTTTACCTGAGAAAAATTTGTCCTACTAGGTCCTTGAGTGACTTTTGATATCCAAATGTACTTTAAACATTTTCGCTAATCTCTAAGCCTCCCTTTGGGGTGCTAACAAGTATTCTGCGTATACCCCTCAAGGTGGGTAGCAGCACAAAAGAGGCTGTCAGAGGAGGTCCTGCCCCTGCACCACACCTGGCCATAGGCTCCTCTTGGCGAACAGACAGACAGACGCCCATCGGTGTCCAAATCCAAACATGCCAGCTCTTGCCAAAGGACTCTGCTTATCACCCCTCCAGTATCCTCTTCCCATGAATTCTATCGTCAGAGGCTTCAGAGCAGTTCAGAAGCCACCTCTGCTGCACTTTATCAAGCATCTTCTGAAGATGGAACTAGATAAGCATTAGGGTCAAGGGCCATCAGAGGGAGAAGCCCCTCACAAACAATGTCCCCACACAGGGCTCACTAGAAGGCCAAGTAGTCACCAGGAATCCAAGTAAACTTCTTTTGTTGACACTGAACTCTCTAAATTACCTTGGAACTTACAGGTCGCTAATGTGTTCCTACAGCGTGTGAACACCTAGGAACATCCTTCTTGCTTTGCCATTGACTGGCTAGCTCAGCCTCTCAAGGCCAGCTTTCTGTATCACCACCTGAAAAATTGATACTGCCCTCTTCCCGATTCATCGGTCAGTAACCGAGAAGACCCCAGCACTAGGAGCTCCACTTTCCATCTGATGTGCAACCACTGGGGAACTGCATGCAGATGCTCGTTCACCAGTAGTAACCAATCAACACAAAATTTGTTCCCCATTTTCAAAGCCACCTGTGATCAGTCAATACAGAATCAAATTTTAATGACTTAATCAATAAACCCCTTTAAATCTCTCAGTCCTAAAACCTACTGGTAAAACCTGATTAGACTGCATTGGCCTGAAAACACAAACGTTAAATGCAACACACCAGGTAACACAATTAATAAACCTTTCTTCAGGAAGATGTGGACAAGACCACCCCAGTAAGCTCAGTGGCAAGACTGAAAACAGTGACTGCGTATCCCCATCAGCTCGTACACCAAAGGCGTGACTGCACTCTCCTAACGCTTGGGCTATCCCTTCTCCTGCCACCTCCCCCGAAGGTCACTAAACTTCTGGCAGCGAGAGTGGCAACAAGCGACACACACAGCCCTGCATTTTGGCTTATGTACAGATACACCACCCCTAAAGAACCCTAACAATTCCAGCTGTTCTTTCCCAGTTGTGTTCAAGGCAGCCTCCTTTCCAAGAGGACACGAGGCATTAAGAGGAACAGGTCAGCTGGCTTTCACATTTGCATTGTTCACGTTGTAAGTGGTATAATTTCCTGGCCTAAAGCAAGACCACCAAGTCAGGCTTCTCTTGATCCTAACCGATTCACTATTTGTTTAGGATCTTCCTAACACTTCTTGATAAAAATTATCTTAAAGAACTGAGAATAAAACCACTCTTCCAGTCTCAAAGTACATCTTATTTCAGTGTCATTCACCCTGGTTAAAGCACATTCTTTCTCTGACAGCCACACACCCTCAGGCCAGGAAGTAGGTGTCCTTTATAAGAATTCTGACCAGTTTGGGGATGGAGGTAGCTAATAGGCGACCCTCTGATAAATATTGTTCCACCCAGGGGAGATTAAGAGTAGAAGGTCAAAAAGAGGAAGGGGCCGAACCTAGATCCTTATCACAGGCTCAAAACAACTGGAAAACATACAGAACGGTTTTTACATTAAGACAGGGAATCCAACTTGTGGAAATAGGAAATAGAAACAAACTCTCTGACATCCTAGGAGTGGACAAGGTTACTCTCCTATTCAAGTCAGATGTACAAAAGAGATACATCTTTTTTTACTTAAACTTGTCAATGGAAAGAGCAAAGCCAGAGAACCTGAACTTTGCATATTACTCAAATTTAATTTTGGTGTCTTCACTTCCCCCAGGAAAGATTTCCACCCTGGTTGTTAAGTGGGAAAATCCCACTTCCATTCCCCATGATTTCTGATAAGAGACATCTGTGACCCCAAGAAGCAAAGGTCGGGGTTTTCAATTGGAGCAAATCAGCCCCTGAATAAACCAGGCCGGCTGACCACATTAGTATAGTGAGTGCCCTAAACCTTACCTCTCTCATGCACAGAACACCCTAAAGGGCAACTTCCATAAGCAGCCCCTGTACATAGAGCTGAACTGAGGCTCCGTCCTCAACACACACCCTGCTCGGCCCTTCCTGTACACTGCTAGACTGCTAGACCTAACCTCCCTGCCCACCCCCCACCCCCCGCTTCATCTTCTGCCAATTGCCAGCAAGGTGGTACGCAAAACCACCGCTCTCAGCTGCCACCCTCATACCATGTGAAACCCAAGAGTCAGGCTTTCCCCAAAAGCAGTGGTTCCCAAACGAACACGTAGGGGCCCTAAAACACAGAATGCTGGCCTCCAACCCCACCGTTTCTGGAGTCAGAGGTGGGATCCAAAAACCTGCAGGTCACGTTGCTGCTGGTTGAGGACCACGTGCTGAGAACCACTGCCCTCAGGAACTCGATAATGATCTCAAGTTTTCCTGAATCCCAAACATTGCTTGCAACACTAAAACTTAATATGCCTCTTGTTCGGGGACAGCTGTAGCCTGTCAGACTGTCAAGAGGTGACCATTCCACCAAATGTTGAGTAAAATGGTCCCCCAGGACCTGACCCCTTTCCATGCCCCAGGCAGGAGTGCAGAGGTAGCATGTTCTTTTATCTGAGCAAGTACTCATTTGCTGAACTCATGTTTATTGCATCCTTTAGAAGACAATGGGGGAAAGGAATCCCACCAGAGTGAAGTGGCAGCCCTGGGAACTTGGCATGGCACCCGCCATATATCGGCAATCGTGTCTTCAGGTTCCCAAACCCTCCTGAGTCCTTTCCTGTCATCTAACTTTCTGATCCAGAACCGGAACCCGGGTGTGCAAAATGCCCCACGGTGTATATCTGCGGGAAAGAGCCACTACCGTTATCACTCAGAGAGTTGTCTGCCTCTCTAATGAAGGGTACTCACTTGTCAGTTCTTAAGTGACCACACGCCTTGATCACAGTCCCACATATTAACCTGCTACGAAATGCTGTTGTGTGAACTGGGCTGGACTTTAAGTTACTTGAAAAACAGACTTATGATTTATTCTTATTGTCACCCCTGCCCTGATGAGTCTTTGGCCTAATACACTTCTTGTTTATAGTCACAAATAACTGTGCACTCTGGGGCACGGCAGCCAAGATTTCCACTTTTTAAAGCCTCCACCATCGCAGGCCTCATGGAACGTTCTGGAAAACACATTTTTCATTTTAATAAGCCCGTTTTAGACTGACGCTAAATGCCCTCAAATCTCTTAAGACTCTTTAATAAAGTAAATATAAGTAATACCACACACACAAAAATCCTGATTTATTCCCTGTTTCTCATACATCATTGGCATCATTCTACTTAAAACGCAACAGTGATGACTCCAAAAAAAAAAAATGTTTAGAATTTAATCATAAGTGCGTGTTAATCTGAGTAACTTAAGTACAGAAAAGAGTTAGTACACCACAAGCATTTTCTACACTTTTATTTTGTGGTGATTGCGAGACAAACACAGTCCAAACATTAGACTTTTCGTCCTCCCTCCTGAGGACTATCTGACTCCACAGCTCATGCACCCCAAGTACAGCAGTTGTCAGGTTGGGTTAAGGCTTCTCACCAGGATTCGAGTTTCTCCCTTCTGAATCCCCTTCTCATCTCTTAACAAAAAGGCCACACATACATGTGGTTGAGAGGCGAGGTCTTCTTTACACTCACCACCGGGGTGGGGGGTGGGGGGCACGGGAGCACAAGAGCCTCACACACCCTCTTTCCGCCTGGCCTCTGCCTGAACCCGCCTGAATCCGCCTGAATCCGGAATCTTAACCTGGTGCCTGGAAGGGATGTCACAAGCAGCCCGCACTGTCAGGTACTCAAAGGGTCTCTTCTAAGGAACACTTACAAACACTCTCACTGCTACGCCTTCTCTATCAGGGCAGTGCAGGGCTCTGTGAGAGCTCTCGGTCTTTCGGTTCCACACTTCTCCCCTGTCCCTATTCTTTGCCTACACTCCCGCTGCAAATCACCTCTGAGTCAGATTCTCTCCCAGGCAGGTGAACCACCGCCCCCATTAATAAGTCAGGCGCGGGCTTCCCTGGTGGCACAGTGGTTGAGAGTCCGCCTGCCGATGCAGGGGACGCGGGTTCGTGCCCCGGTCCGGAAAGATCCCACATGCCGCGGAGCGGCTGGGCCCGTGAGCCATGGCCGCTGAGCCTGCGCGTCCGGAGCCTGTGCTCCGCAACGGGAGAGGCCACAGCAGTGAGAGGCCCGCATACAGCAAAAAAATATATAAATAAATCAGGCGCTGGGGGGAGACGCGTTAACCGTTTCAAGCCACTTAGGTGCCTTTCAGCACGGGCTGCTTTGGGCCCGAAGCCTTAGTTCCATCTGTGCACTAATGAATTTAATCACTGTCGGCAGTCGGGGCAGTCAGGGGCGCTGACGCGAGAAAGCCCTCTAAGACACATCGCCGACTAGCAAGCTTCAGTCAGAGACTACCTGCAGGGAGGCGGCAGCCCTGGGGAAAAGCCAGCCCGCTCCTAGAGTTATGCCTGTAGCCGGAAGGGAGGTCCAGACTGGGACTCCAGAGGTACCGGAGAGTGGGCGAGACACCAACCAGCCAACACCTGCAGGAAGGTGCCACCAGCTGAGGCTCCAGGCAGCCACGGGCCACCACGCAGGCCAATCCAGTGGTGAGGGCGTTCGCAGCGCACCGCGCGGGACGGGGCGCTCCCCGGGTCAGGTCGGAGGCCCCTGTGCACCAGGAGTCCTGCCCCACGCCCACTCTAGACACAGCACACAGACACACACGGACACAGACACACATGCACACACAACATATACACAGCCTGAGTGATGACTTAGCACCTCACTGCCGGAGTACCCTGGGGAACAGATATGCATGTGTATGGCAGTTCATGCCCCCACATCAGCACCCACAGCCTGCTCTGCTCGGCGACTGTACCAGGAAGGCCCCCGCCAGTTAGGCGAGAGGCAGAGCTGGGTCAGAGAGGCAGTGCTTCCCTCTCCGTAATGAGCCCGTGACCAGCACCTAGAAAGTGTTTCCCCAGGTTCAACAAGAGACTGCCCTACCTCCGCCCGCCCCACCCCCTCACCGTTAATTAAATCCACTCTGGTTTTCTAACTCAGTTTGTAAACAATTCTGAGCCCACCCCTTGGGCATCTTCCTGGGGGGCTCAGTTCCCTCTAGCTCTAGAATGAAGGGGGTCGGGGGAGGGGAAGACACACCCCATTTGATCTTCCAGAAGAACAGTAAGAACTAACGAGGAAGTGTTTAAATCAGAGCGGCTCCCCGGGCTCTGTGGCCGTCTTGTGTGTGTGCACAGTGAGTTTACCAGCCCATAAATAGATTCAACCAACACAACCTCATGCTGAAGTATGTACAAGGGTCTGAGAGGAAATGCACTGGCTACCACGCCTTGCTCTGGGCAAGCGGTCGCCTCTTTGCAATCTTCTTCTCTACGTCACCACAAGGTGTCAGTGTCGACCATTACCCTCTCCAGGTCCTGCCGCAGGTGCGTGAACAGCTGCAGCCTCCTGAACAAGACATCCTGCTCCCGCTTCGCGAGATTGTCCTCTTCGTCCTTCTTTGGGGTGATCAGTGGCTTGTTGAAGTTGACCTTCCTCTTCAACTTCCAGTACTGGTACAGGAAATCCACGACCTCCTCGGGCAGCCGCAGGGCCCTGGCAACATCCAGCAGGTTGACGAAGGTGTAGAACTCATCCTCCAGCTGCTGCAGCTTTTGCTTCCGGACACTCACCCGGTGGGCCTCCTCCTGATTCTGCTCAAGGCTGCCAAAGGGCTCCAGCGGATCCCGGGGGGGGCACTCAGGGGCCCCGTTCTCCCGAGCGGCCCCCTCACCGAGGCTCTCATCGGGCTTGCGATGTGAGCTGTGCTTTGGGCAGTAGGACTTGAACTTGACTTCGTCGTTCTCGGCCAAGATGGTCTTCATCTCCAGGCCCCGGTCGAAAGCACAGGTCACGTGAAAGGCTGTGCGGCAGTTCTTCACAGAGCACTGGCAAGAACACACAGACAGCAAGAGGAGAGAGATTAGGAAGTGACAGTGACTGAAGCCCCGGGTGCCAGGCACCCCCTCCCTACACACGCACAGGAAGAGCTGCGCTTGGAGCTCGTGCCGGGACAGAGAAGCTTCACGCGGATTAACCCTGGCAGATCCAGTCGTGTTTTAAACAAGCTACAGCTTGGGATTTAAGGGAACTCTTTTTTCATAAACCGAACCATAACTCTCCTAGAAAAGCAACTGCATCCAATAATCGCCTCTTAAAGCAGACACAATCATACAGATGGCACGTGTAGACAAAGGGGGCCCTGGCACTCCGATTATACTCAAAAGAACGTGTGCCCAATATGCAGGGTATATTCTGAGGCATTCATTTGTCTCTTCTTATAGGTCTGGGCTTTTTTAATGTTTATATAAAAAGCCTGAGTGGTGAGAATCTCCTCAGGAAGAATGACCACTAACCAGAGTTTTTAAAGGAACGTGGATCCTCATTTCTAAGCCACAGCCAGGACGAGTCCCAACACCAGTGGGAAAATAAATGGCACACTCCTCCAGCAGTGAGGGTTGCTCAAGACTGAGGAGGGTGAATTAAAAACTCCCAAAGACTGGAAAGGAAGAGACCAGGACAATCCAGGACAGGAAGGACGGGACTGGTCTCCACACCCGAGGAAGCTCAGCCAGGTGCAGAGGCTTCCAGGCCAGTGGGGGACAAGCTCTGAGATCTGTGTGTGCTCCACCTGGCAGCGCGACCGTGAGGGACCTGCTGCTTGTGGGTCGAAGGAAGGTCAACGTAGAGGCCAGGCATCACCCAGCTCTGCCCTGGCCTTACCAAACACCTCCCCCCTCCCTCTCACCGCCCACCAGGGGAACCCCATAGTGCCTCTGATCCAGAGGGCAAGCCAGAGGCCTAGCAGAAAAGTGATTTCTCCCCATCTGATCTTGCTAGGCAAATTCCTGGAAGGAGGCTCCCTGTGGTGACTGAAGCCAGTCCCTTAAAAAGCAATACTGTATTGTGTGAGGCCAAGGGATCCAGGCACGCCAGGGCTGCAGACAGGAGCAGAACTGAGTGGCCCCAGACCAGCTGAAAAGCTTAATTAATTAAACTCATTCAGTAGAGCCCTGCACAGCACCACCACAGATCACAGCGGCGTGGGCTGGGGCTTCTTCCCCTAATCGTTGCAGTCTTTAAGGTGACTCACTGCCAGTCATGATTTCTTCCATTATTAAAAAGTCACTTTTACCCAGAAGTACAGAAAATCTAGCTCCCTTCACAGAAAATCAATTCCCCCACTGAAAACACTTAAAGCACATGAACTAACATAAATCTGTAATTTTATCTATAATAATAACCTCAATTCCAAGGAATGTGTGAAATCAGCTTTAGTGACAGCACACACACACACACACACACCTGGTCACTATCAGTACACACACATACACCTGGTCACTATCAGTACACACACACACACACACACCTGGTCATTATCAGTACACACACACACACCTGGTCACTATCAGTACACACACACCTGGCCACTATCAGTACACACACACCTGGTCACTATCAGCACACACACCTGGTCACTATCAGTACACACACACACACACACACACACACCTGGCCACTATCAGTACACACACACCTGGTCACTATCAGTACACACACACACCTGGTCACTATCAGTACACACACACACACCTGGCCACTATCAGTACACACACACCTGGCCACTATCAGTACAAGACAAAGTGCTCCTCCCTCCTAGCAGGCAGCCAAGTGGGAACAGATGACGGAGACACTACCAGTGTTTGGCTTAAACGACACTTCAACTCAGCGCCCCAACCTGAAAAGAGGAACTCGCCACGGCAGAACATTTATACGGGGCTTTGTAAAGACGCCAAATGGCCTTCCTCTGGGTTTTCCTATTCAGGTTGACTCAGCAAACAGATGTTACAGAAACGTAAGCCAGAGCCTTTCCAGCTGCAGACATTTCAGACAGGAATTCTGTAATAAAATCAGTCTATTCTGTGAAGATATGAAAAATCATCAAAAACTTCCTTGGCCTCTCCTCCTTCAAATTCATGTTCTGGGAAAAAGGTCAACGGCAACAAAAAAGTCATTTTATCGTCTCTCTTCAAAAGAGACACAGAGATCCCAATCGACCGCCTCCTGGAAACATCAGTGAAGGACCTACTCAGTAAAGGGCGTAATTTCTATCCTCAGAAGAACATCGGGTAACTTGGAAGAAAACGATTTCCATTTTCCTTGGTTTGCCCGAGCCTGTTCCCTGCAAGTGTTCGCACGGGCCGTCTGCGTGCGCACACACGCGCGCACACACACACACACACACACACAGCTCTGTGTCTTTTTATTTTGTGGCTTTTAAAACATTTCTCCTTCACTCCCTCCTAACACAACGCTCAGGCCAGAGGCTTTTGTCATGTTTTAATTTTAAGCAGATTCCATTCACATACAAAAATCTGCACTATTTTCAAGGTCCACAGCCAAATCCCACCAGCTGTCTCATGCCTCACCCTCTGAATATTTTGTTACATTTTGGATTCTTGAACACCAGTGGAAGTGATAAGGAAGAAAAAGCACAACAGCTTGGCGTGTAAAATGAAAACTTTTAAAAAGAAACACCAGTCAGTGGATACCTTACAGAGAGGAATATTTATCAGCCAAAATACAAGTTGAGTTTGCCAAATGAGGTCATTTCTTTAAAAGCCCCGACTGGCAGTTTGACCGAGTTTGTGGAGTGAGAGACAGAGAGAGAGAGAGAGAGAGAGAGAGAGAGAGAGAGAGAGAGAGAGAGAGAGTGTGTGTGTGTGTGTGTGTGTGTGTGTGTCTGTGTGTGTGCGCCGAGCCGTTGCGTGTCCTGCATCAAGAGGGCAGCCGCCCCAAACCAGCACCTCTGCCCACGGACTGTGACGTGGGGACCAAGGAGGAGCCGGCGTCCCTGAGCTGGCGGCCCCACAGAGGCAAAGGGCCAACGGCAGCCACAGACAGCATCTGGAGACAGCACCTCAGGCCTCCGAGGTCACGCCTGTCTAGACGCCAAAAACGTGAGGCCCGGAGAGGAACTTCTCAGGCAGCGCTTTAGACAACACCAGGAAAGAGCGCGCCATCAACAGTCTCTCCGTGATTCTGTTATCTGCCTCATGGCTGTCTACACCTGCCTGTACGTGGACCCAGAAAACGCGGGCCGGCTTCTTACGTACAAGCTCCCCTCCCCCAGCCCCACCCTCCCCCACACTGTACTGTAAAAAACTCAGATATTCAGACTGGGCAGAACCCCTGGTGCAGCACCTCATGGGTGTCCCTCCCCCTGCCACCTCGGTGCTCCAAGGAGTCCCCGTTTTGCCAAATGCAAAAGGGCTGGCGTGCCAAGCTGATTTCCAACAGTGCGCACCGCACCAAGACACCCCACGTGCACACCTCTGAAACCAGCGGCGTCGGGGGCAGCCACAGAGGCAGGGCTGCCGCTCGGCAGGCGAGAGGGTGACTGAGCCTCCAGTGCCGAGACTCCAGTTCTTCCCCAGAGCTGTCGGCCTGTGGAAAGAGCTGCAATGCCAGGCTTTGGGCAGGGAGGAAGAAACCAGATACAAACTGGAACTGCCCTGCAGCTCAGGCGGACTTCTGAGTTGCCCTGTGATGGTTACAGCTGGGGTTCCGGTCACACTGGACACTATCCACCAATAAAAGGTGTGTATACTGGGCTGGAGACGTCCCTCAGCAACCTCAGAAGGGCTGTGAGAACCTCGTCCTGCTTCCTGGATTCTAGTCCCATCTCCAAACCCTGTGACGGTTAGCTCACAGGGCCCTCCCCCGTCCCGCTCCCTGGAACACAAGGAAGGGTAATAATGCCATCCTGACTAGGCTGGTTACCTGTATGGAGGCCCCAAACTTCTCATTGCAGAGGCTGCACACCAGCGCCCACCGACTGCTGGGGATGTGAGACACCTTCGTGATGGGCTCCATCTTCTCGGGGCTGCCAATGCTCACCTGGAGGCCCAAGAAATAACAAGACAGGGTCGTCAAGACAGGGGCCGAACACAGACAGCAGCAACTCAGGAATCCATTCCTTCCCCACGGCCCTCCTACCAGAGGGTGCCAAGGGGCACTCACCCTCCGAGCACAGGTAAAACCCCACTTGAAAGCATCAGGACAGCACAGGGGCCAGCTCTGGGCCAACTCTACGCCCTCCTCGGGGGGGGGGGGG
>NW_006784763.1:389146-399088 GCF_000442215.2 Lipotes vexillifer | reverse complement strand
GGGGGGGGGGGGGGTCATCTGACACAAACATCCTGTTTGTAAAAACACTCAGACACCCCAATGCTCACTGCTCACCCGAGTGACAGCAAAGACAAGGTAATCAATCTACTACACCTCTGGTCCACTAAGAAGTGGTCAGGACTGGAGATCCGTCTTAAACATACTGCAATCAGTTGTGAACGATGGAGCAAAAGTAACATTGACCACTTTTAATCTCTCTCTCACTAAAGAAAGCCATTCTCTTCAGTCAGGAACTATCACTACATACAAAGCGGAAAACTACCAAGATAAATAAGGTCCCCTCCCTCTCCGTATTCAGCCTGGATCACTGAACTGCATCCCTGTTAATACCAAACCGTGAGATTCCCATGCTACCAAGACCCAAGTTGTGAAGCCTCAATCCAAATCACTCCCAGATACTTTTCCTCAGGAGGAAAATGCACCAAAATCATATGCCAAAAAATGCTGAAATCTGAATCACAAATGATAGTCTCAGAGTGAGCCAAGCAAATTAAATCAGTCAAGGTCTGGGACTTGAAATAAATTAGACCAGACCTGAAATTAAAAAGGTTGAGGCTAAGTAAGAATTTTAATAAAAAAATCACAAAAATGTGACCTAGAGCAGTGGTTCTTTAACCGTGACAGTGCTGTATGCATGGCTCACCAGGCCCAGGAGTTTACGGCCCATCCCAGGGAAAGGATAGAGCCACACCCAGGCCGGCCGCAGCGCTAACGAACGCCACGGGTCCGCTCCTGGGAGCGTGACAGCAGCGGAGGGTCAGCTGCAGTGGCATCAGAAGGGAAGTCTGAACACCTCCACCCAGAGTCCAACTCACTGCTGCCTCCAGTTAACATTTCCACAAATTTACACACCACTGACCACATGACAGCATGCTCGAGATTCAATTTAAGGTGGAAAAAAGGGTAGCAATTCAAAGGTGTCTTTTTACTCATCAGCTACAATGTGGCCCAGTGATGAATGGCTCCCTGTGAGGATGAACAGCCACGGGCTCCCAAGGTGAACCACCAACACAGGCACCCACCTCGGGGATCCACAGCGCACAGCTGACGTGGACCCACTTGGTCCCACTGCGGGTAGGCTTCATCGCTCCACCTTTCTTGGGACACAACAAACACTTGGGCTGAACCCCCAGGGCACACGTCCGGCACAGCCAACTGCCCTCTGGGACCTTGAGAATTCCGTAGCAGGCCTGTAAAGCCACAGCACATCCCCAAGGAAAAGAGAGAAAGAGAAAAAAGAGTTATTTTTACCTTGTGTGTCTACGAATTTTAATACACCTAGAAAGATTTTAACAGAAGCACCCCCAGAATAGAGGCACTCCTTTCAGGAAGAGTGCCGGGCAGCCTCACAGCAGCAGTCAGAAGGTGGGTACAAGGTACAACGTACTTACCTACCAGAGGGTGGTCCTGAAAACTACTTGAGGACAGAAAGGTTTGTAAAAGATCTGCTGTGTTGCTACAGATACCCATCTATATCAAGTTTCTAAATACTTGGGTAGTAAATCCTCAAAACTCTCTCCAGGGCTAGATGGCAGAAGGCATCCCTCTCTGATTTACTGATGTAGATGGGCTATAATAAAGTGAGGGAAAAAACACAAAGCAGTTGAGAGCCTCCCAGAACTATTACACGAGACACCAGTGAAAAGGAGAGGGAACTAAGGACCAGCCTCGCTCCCTGGGCTAAGCAAGCTCTACTGACCAGGCGCCGACACCCCACCCGCCTCCCACACACAAGTGAGCACAACAGGCACAGAAAAATGAGACATTCTAGACAAAGAGAATTTGGCCTCTTTGGCGGATATTTAAAACAAAGCCTGCTTTGCATAAGACGGTAAATTACACAAGACAGCAAAAACTGCAGGAATCAGGGCAACTTAAAAGTCATTAAGACGGTTCAAAGAAAGAAAAGGCAAACATTAAAGAAGTGAAGAAACAAAACCATGATGGTACCAGGAGCACATTCAGAGCCTTTCAAAAACACCAAACTGTTCAGAACTTTATCCTTAAATGAACTACAAGTCAGGAAGTGGAGAGACAGTAACATAGTTCCAATTCTCCAGACAGGAAAAACACAGCCACTATGCAATCTGAATATCCAGGACGCAAAAAGGAAACCACAGGATGATAGTTCAGGGAAGTTAAGTGACACTAAGATTGGAGCTTAGGAGCACTGTGTCGGTGCCATGAATGAGCCACTGTCAACACAGACTTACTGAAGAAAAAAAAAAAAAATTTTTTTTAATAGAGCTAACTGACACTATTAAGGTTTCAAATATCAGAAAGGTCTGTATCAGGCACTCTAGACAAAGTCTCATTTGAAGAGGTAATTTTTTTTTCTTTTTTTTTTTTACTGGAAAAGCAAGTCTAAGTAAAATAGAAGATTAAATAAAAGGATGCCTGAAAGACAAGTCATGAAGAACATCTCAAAAGCAAAAGGAACCACAGGAAATGCTAATAGGCAACGTGGTGTGGCTGAAAGAACAGCAGACCAGGCACGGGGCGGGGGTGTGTGTGTTGGGGGGGTGTCATCCAGAGCTCCTCGAGTTCCAGTTCCAACTCTGCCACTAACCCACAGTGGGACGCCGAACAGCCCACCCTGACTTCAGTTAACTCATTTATAAGCAGAGGGTTTGAGCAGTTTTCAAGCAGAGCCCTTTTTTTTCAAACAAGATTTGTTTGAAAAATCTTGGGGGGGTGGGGGGCGAAAGTAAAATGGCATGAAAAAAACTGAAACATCATCCAAGTAAATGGCACCAACATAAAAGCAACAATGTCAGTCACAACGCTCATGGTCTTGAAACAACAAAATCTCTCTAAGCATTCTCCATTATCCCAAGGGAAGCGCCTAGATAATTTGAAAACCCAGAGCTACAAGATGGGCTATAACGTGACTTCATAAGCAAGAGACTTGTGGTCTCCCCATCAGGATGAGATGGGACAAGGTCACCGCTGGTAAAGTCCTCAGGCAGAAGGGAAACCCAGGAAGCAGACACATTATAAAGAAAACAACAGTCAGGAACTTCACAAAGCAAACTTGATTCTTCCTGCCAAGAGGTCACCCAAGCCACTGTCCCACACAAGCCTTTAAGTTGGTTTTAAATCTCAACATCAACAGGTGAATTCAAAGCAAGTACCTCCGGAGAGCCTATTAACTAAAGAGTGTATGTGAACACATGTCCTCACAGAAATACAAATTACTTCGTTATTGCACGAAAAAAATAAATGAAAGAGGTTAAGGGTGAAGACTAAGATTCTCCCAAGCTTTTTAAATCACCCAGTGCCCAAACTTACTGAAGCAACCGCCAAATCCTCTCGACATCACGGGGGATAGGAAATAACTTGCAAGAAAAGGGGACCCTTTCCGCTTGTTCAAGGGCTCGGTTTATCTACCAACATGTTAGCAAATGTTATGTGTTGAATAGCGTCCGAAAAGTATATGTTAAAGCAAGTCCTAACCCCCCAGGTACCTCAGAATGTGACCTCATTTGGAAATAGGGTCACAGGAGATGCAGTCAGTTAAGATGAGGTCACACTGGAGTAGGGTGGGCCCTTCATCCAGAGTGACTGGAGTCCTTACAAGAAGATGGCGACGTGTGAAGACACAGATGCATGGGGAGGACACAAAGTGACGGCAAAGCCAGAGACCAGCGTCGTGCAGCTGCAAGCCAAGGAATGCCAACAACTGCCAGCAAACCACCAGGAGAGGCAAGGAAAGATTCTCCTTCCAGGTTTCAGAGGGAGCGTGGCCCTGCCGACACCCTGATTTCAGACTTCTAGTTTCCAGGTAGCAAGACAATAAACTTCTGTTCTTTTAAGCCATCCAGCTTGTGCAAGGGCAACTAACACGGCAAACTAACCGCCTTTTCAAGAGTCCCCCCGCCCCCGCCCGCCAGTGTTCTCAATAGCTATAAAGCCAGGTGTTAGAGCAGGGCAGAGGGGCTCATACAGTCTAAGTAAACCTGACTTCTGTGGATGGGAATAAAGACACTATGCGAAGAAAGAATGAGCTCCACAGAGGATCCTATTCTCCTAGTTGTAAAAGTAACAAGAAATACTTCGAACACTAAGCACCCGTCAGGAACAAAAACGATGGGCACACGTCTTTAACTCATGGACCCTGTCTGGAGGAACCACCCCAGGGGGCCTCCTTCCAGGCCCCGCTGCCCACATACCTGGTGCACACAGATGTTGCACTTGTCACAGAACACCATCTCATTGCCGTCCTCACCATCGGGCGACTGGCAGACGTCACAGACGACGTCTTCGTCGTATTCAATCCCCAGGCCTTCTTCCGTCTCTATAGCATGATTCATATTGTCGTAGCATCGCTGTTCAAATTCCTCCAGGACCCTTTCCATGGTGTATTCATCTAACTCAGGCATTCCTGGAGGGAAAACGCCACAAAACCGTTTTAATGAACCCATATTAATAAATATAATACTATTTATACTAGTAAAAATGCACAATGAATAAATGATATTATAAACAAATCTATCCTGAGTGCCCCCCAAATATTTTCTACTGGATGTCCCTCAGACCCTTCCAAGGAAGGGTCTTGAAATTCAAAGGCAGAAGGAGACTTCCACCCAACAGTTTGTTCCTTATGGTCAGGCACTGAAGATGGAGTGCCTGCTGTAAAAAGATCATTCCCAAAATGGTTCCAGGATATTAAATGCATATATTGTTAGACTGTCATTTCATTACAATATTATATATAACAACTAGCATGTAAGTGACTCCAAAACCATGACCACCTATTATGGTTTGGGCATTTTTTTTCCCAAAAACACATTCTATTCTTGCTACTTAAAATGGTGCTCTGAGAACAGATTTCACTGTGAACGCTCAAATGTTTTTTACCTGGTCTATCCCTCCTCACCCTCTGAATTTACTAAGCTGAGATGCACAGTTAGTCAGACACATGAAAGACGGAAACACAAGGGACGTCTCAAGCAAAGGAGACAGACAGCTCCTGGTGAATCAAAGAAAATGCATTCTTATGCAAGAATGGCCAAAAACAAACTCCAAGCGGTTATCATGGTATGGTTACAGCTAGTGGTGGGGATAAGACTTTTATTTTCTTCCATCTGTGGACGTATTCCAAACTTCCTACGATGAAAATACTCATGCAGAAAAAACAGCTTGTAGAAAATATTCAAACACATGTAACTGGCAAGAAACAACAGAAGTGTCCTTAGGGCCAACAACTTATATGCATTATCATAAATTTAATTAACACTTCAAGTTTTTGAAAACTTGGAGCACACATCAGCGCTGACACTGTGATAAGCCCTAAACGCACAGTCAAAAAAGCCACCTATCATCTCAAACCTTATTTCATGACGAGGTCGTTTCTGCGCGGCCAGGAGGTTTCATCTCAATTCCTCCTACCAGTTCCGAAAACACCACTGGCTTTGAGAATACAGCCCTATGCCCTATAATTAATTTTTACCATTAAAAAGGCCAATAAAAGCTAAGACAAACGCAATTCCTGGAGGGAAAACGCCACAAAACCGTTTTAATGAACCCATATTAATAAATATAATACTATTTATACTAGTAAAAATGCACAATGAATAAATGATATTATAAACAAATCTATCCTGAGTGCCCCCCAAATATTTTCTACTGGATGTCCCTCAGACCCTTCCAAGGAAGGGTCTTGAAATTCAAAGGCAGAAGGAGACTTCCACCCAACAGTTTGTTCCTTATGGTCAGGCACTGAAGATGGAGTGCCTGCTGTAAAAAGATCATTCCCAAAATGGTTCCAGGATATTAAATGCATATATTGTTAGACTGTCATTTCATTACAATATTATATATAACAACTAGCATGTAAGTGACTCCAAAACCATGACCACCTATTATGGTTTGGGCATTTTTTTTCCCAAAAACACATTCTATTCTTGCTACTTAAAATGGTGCTCTGAGAACAGATTTCACTGTGAACGCTCAAATGTTTTTTACCTGGTCTATCCCTCCTCACCCTCTGAATTTACTAAGCTGAGATGCACAGTTAGTCAGACACATGAAAGACGGAAACACAAGGGACGTCTCAAGCAAAGGAGACAGACAGCTCCTGGTGAATCAAAGAAAATGCATTCTTATGCAAGAATGGCCAAAAACAAACTCCAAGCGGTTATCATGGTATGGTTACAGCTAGTGGTGGGGATAAGACTTTTATTTTCTTCCATCTGTGGACGTATTCCAAACTTCCTACGATGAAAATACTCATGCAGAAAAAACAGCTTGTAGAAAATATTCAAACACATGTAACTGGCAAGAAACAACAGAAGTGTCCTTAGGGCCAACAACTTATATGCATTATCATAAATTTAATTAACACTTCAAGTTTTTGAAAACTTGGAGCACACATCAGCGCTGACACTGTGATAAGCCCTAAACGCACAGTCAAAAAAGCCACCTATCATCTCAAACCTTATTTCATGACGAGGTCGTTTCTGCGCGGCCAGGAGGTTTCATCTCAATTCCTCCTACCAGTTCCGAAAACACCACTGGCTTTGAGAATACAGCCCTATGCCCTATAATTAATTTTTACCATTAAAAAGGCCAATAAAAGCTAAGACAAACGCCTTTAAGCATGCGTTCAATACATGTTATACAACTGCATCGCTTATCCTGCCAAAGTATTCAGCACCGCCTTGCAGTCTGATGAGTAAGCCCAGCACTCACCACCTAGACCATCCACCGAAGCCCCCGGTCCCTGGCCGTCTGTCCCTCTGCCTTAACACAGGACACCCAGTCAGTCCAGTGCGTTACAGCTGTCTTTACAAAGTAGAATTTTATAGTCTATGAAGCTAAAACACAGTATTCAGTTCCAAGAGAGCACTGAAAACTTCCGAACAGACTCCCACCTCCTAGCCTGCTAACATCCTGGCCACTAATACCTAAAACCAAGGACCAAAAGAAAGGAAATCTACTTTATCAAAATATCAGAGTAACAGCTTTCCCAGCTCAGTCCACACCATCATTCCCATTCAAAGGCTGGGGAGCAGCACGCATGGCAGCATCTGTCACATGCCAGGCCCTGTGCTAGGCTCAGGCATCCACACGAAACAAAGTCTTAGCCCTTCAGGGCTTTGAAACCCACCATGAAACACTCCGTAAATATTTACCATGTGCTAGACTGCAAACAAACAGCCTGTGCCACCACTTCCCGACCTTGACCTACAGCACAATGCTAATTAATCCTCACGTCTCTCACAGGAAGCCCAGACTTGGTCTCCCTGACTTGCCATCACCACACTTCAGGCAACCCTTAGCAATCAGAAGTGGTGTGTGAGCCGAGATCCAAGTGTCATCCTGGTCGTGACACAAGGAGATGCAAGCAAACGAGGTCCTCTGAGCTGTACATACACAACAATGGTTGACTTGTAGAAAAGATCGCAATGGGCAGGGCACCCAGCTAAGGTAGGGCTTCACCAAAGGAAAGCCAGGACAGATCGACGGGTGAGAGGAGAAAGCACTCAGGTTTGGAAAAGGACTTAAGGGGAATCACTGAGGTGAGAACACGAGGGATGTGTTTGGAAAATGGTGAGCCTGGCTGGAGTGGCGTCTCCTGTGAGAAACTGCAGGCCACGGCTGAAGGCGGCAGCATCCGAATAGCGCCGCCGGAGGGGGAAGAAACAGAACACCGGAGCAGGAAACTGTGGACCAGACCCTTGCACGATCTCGGGGAAGCGCTGCATTTCTCTGGGCCTCAGTTCCCTTGAGGTAACCGGCGGGGTTGCGGGGTGCAGGGCAGGGCAGGACCTGGGAGCCCCCGCTTTCCTGCCCGTGGAAGACAACCCTCCTCGATCCCACCTCTCTGTCCACGAGACGCACACAGACTGAGTCCCTCTCAGCACACCTGCCGCAGCTGGACACGCGCATCTCCAACAAAGAGCCCGTGATCCCGAGACCAGACTGAGGCCGAGACGGAGCTGGCGTCGCCAGCGGTGAGGAGCCTTGCCCCCGAACCGCAGGCCTCACGCACTCGCCGCTCATCATCCGCAGCCAAGCAGCAGAGTCCCCGCCTCTCACCCATCTCCTTGAACTCCTCGTTGGTCAGTTCCAGCCACGCAGCGTCCATGTCGTTGAGATCGTAGCGACACACGCTGTCAGCCAGCGTCCGGATGTCAACATAGCCCAGCTCTGGAGGCTCGGAGCCCGACGAGACGATGTATTTCTTGGGCCTGATGAACATGAGGGACTTCTCTTCAGACACGACCCTGGTTAACAAGAAAACGAGGCAGCCAGGTTACCCTTCCTGCCACAAGAAAGGAAGTCTGCCAGGAGGCCCCAGGCGAGCTTCCACCTCCAACCCCCAAACCTTAGGTCACTGCCAGGTTCAGAGAGTTAAAACCCTAACGCCACCGCTGATAAAACAAAGTAGGAGTCGTTAAAACCCCTAAAATAGAAATAGATGCAAGTGAAAACGCTGCAGAAGTCTTCAAAATCAGCCTCTCCCACGTGGCCTCCCAGGACGCTGCCGTGCCCAGCCACCAGCTGTGACAGCAGTGTCAAGGGTTAAAGATTACATCACTTTCCACTAACCAGGCCTGCCCGCCCCTGCTGGAGGCCACCAAGCCCTGGGTTCTCAGGGACACGGAGGCGGCCAGAGCAGCCACACGGCCGGGCACACACAGCAGAAGGCCGGGAGGCCAAGGGGAGAAACCCGTCACCTCTGGTTCTAGAACTCAGGCCTTGTCCATCGCTAAGCAGTCTGAGAACCAGAGAGTCCCAGCCACAGGCGGGATGCTCCCGGCACAGCTGGGGGCCCAGGGAGGAGCGTAAGTCCCCTCCGCTCCTGCACTTGCACCCTCGCCCCCGCCCCGGCAACGCCTGGATTAGTGCTGGCCCCCGCAAAAGAAAGTCCGCGCAGGAAGAGGGCGAACCACTGCCGACGGGGAGTGAGGCGCCTGGGGAGCACCACACGGCCACCGGCCCTCCACCTGCACGTCTCAGCGTGCCCGAAGCTCGCGTTAACACCCAGCTGTCCAAAGAGGCCGTCGAGGTGTTTCCATCACCCTATGATTACCAGGGTGGCTTTACCTACAGGACACGGAGACAGGCACGGTTAAGGGAGTTATTCGTCCTACTCAGCTAAGGGCAGGGTTTTAGCTGACACTTCCATGAGCTGTGTTAGCATTTACTCGTCTTGTGCTGGGCTCGTAACCCCTGGATTGGGATCGTCAGTGCTGCACAGCTAGTCGGTGCTGTGCCCCAGAGGCAACCCTGAGGCAAGCAGACCGTGCTTCTCCTACAGAGCCCAGTGAAACACTCCGTCCACTCCACAGGATGCAGTCTGACCTGTGGAGGCATCGGAGCGGTCATTTCAGCCTGCATCTTTATAGGGACATTTGTCACAGATATCCCAGACACAATAACCAGACTCGACCACCGCCGGTGCCTGAGGGACAGGACGTGGGTGAGGGCCAAGGGGTAAGTTCAGTCCACACTCGGCAACGGTGAAAGGTCATTTCGCAAAGCAGGCAGGTGACTGACCACGCAGCGGCAGCAAAGCCGGCTGCCAGCTGAGCACAGAGGGCACTCAGCTCCCTCGCCCTGCAAGGAGCCTCAAGGCCAGTGGAGCCGGCCGGAGAGGAAACAAGCAAACCGGCCCAGCTTCACGCTGAAGCTGGTCAGCGAAGAGCCGACCCTCAAGACCCTTAAGGAGAAAAGTGGTTAGAAGTAAATCCAGAGAAAGTCCATCCGAGGAGTACTCAACAACACACTCCTCCGCTAAGCTCCCCACCCACGGGACCCGAACCTGGCAGGACTGCTCACACCCGTCCTCCCCCAGAGGTGGAGGGACCACGGCAGGACCCAACCGATGACAGGCACCTCTCTCCAGCACAGCGGCCCTCCAGAGGGAAAGGGGAAGAAGCTGTGCAAACATCCAAATGTCCCTCCCGCCCC